>NC_028355.1:95229-148696 GCF_000741045.1 Vigna radiata var. radiata
CACTAACAAGTCTTCCCACATCTCCCTTTAAATAAGAATCAACAAACACTGGCACCCTTCTCCCAAAAATTTAACCAAAAACAGGTGCAGCCCCTTCATGGAGAGCCATGAATCATAAGCTGGGGAACGGTGATTGAGTTTTGGTACAAATTCCTTTACAACAGCATTGCACTTAACCAGTTACACTGGCACCCTTCTCCCAAAATAATAAATCAACGACAACAACAATTTACAATACATTTGACCAAAACATGGGAGCAGATGGAAAGTTACAGTACAAAATCTTGTTCTTATTCAAACATACGCACATAGCTAGAAACATTTTTCTTATTCAAACACAACTTCCACCACTTCATGAACAACCAATTCAGTGTACCTATTCTTCGAATTCTTGGACCAAAATACAAAACAGTTTGAACAATAGTTATTAAATAACACATAAGCTGTATACATTCAATATAATGTACAATTTCCCACAATTCTAATCAATGTCTAATGTTTTCCCACAATTTGCCACAATTCTAATCAATTTCCCACAACTCTAATCAATGTTTTCAAAGTCAATTACATTGTAAACCAAAACAACAGTATATTCCTAGAGCTAAATCAATCCAAGATCGTATATCCCACAACTCTAATTAGTCTTCAATGCTTCCAACTCTTCTTCAAGTGCTTTAATTTCAAGTTCTTGTTCCTCTAAAACACCATTTAAACCATCATCAATATCTTTTTTCTGTCTTTTATTGGTTGCTGACTTTGAATGTGCTTTCTTCCTTTTATCCTCTCCAGCTGGATTAAATGATGCTCTCACAAATGGCTGGCTCATTTCTCTCATTGATGCACCATAATCATCAAGCGTCTGCAAATTCATCAAAAACATCATTGTATAAATTAAATGATTAAATCAAATATCGTAATACAACCACTGATTACATACCACACCCGTCTCCATTGCAGATATTATGAAATTGTCACCTACATTCACATTAATCCAATGCAAAATTCTAGGATATTTATCAACTAAATTATTAGAAGGAACAAAACGATCATAAAACCAAACCTGAAATACATCACACACACCAAGTTGTACAAGCTTTGCTAAAACTACTAAGTAGATATTGGTATACTATAGGACCCCAACAAAACCTACCCAAATCATTTATTTTATCAACTTTTTCAAACAAAATTGGGAATATTGTTTTTGTACGATTGGGTAACAATATCTCAGAAATTCCTACCAAAATGTATAGCCTACAAACATCTAATGAAGGCAACTTCTTGTGTTTTTTCAAAATAAAGTCATATATAACTTGCAAATCATATTTTCCATTTCCTTTTGCAAAGTGCTTTCGACAATCACTTTTTCCAAGTCTTTTTTCTTTCAAGTTAATCTGCTCACCATCTAAACCCAACCCTAAACTTAAAGTAACATCTAATTCCTTTAATTCCACAAATTTTTCTCCAAAACAAAAACCACCCCTCTCATCATCCCATCTTTCTAATAAATCGCTCAAAATATTCCTACCAAGCTTAATGTCATCATTTAGTTCTAAAAACCATTTAAATGGAGTTTGTGAAATAATAGCCTTCTGCTTGTCAGTCAAAATTTCATTCAAACCACCAATAAACTTGGTTTTCATTGAATGTCAAAATTTCGTAAGAAATATTTATTTCATATTTTTTTAAAAATTTTATAGAATTTAATTGTTTTATATTTTTTAAGTTTTTGAAAAAATGTTAAATTTTTTATGAAATATGACAATTCTTAATGATCAAACTAACTAACAAAAAGAACACAAACAAAAGTTCCAAGTATTATAACTAAAAGTATTAGCTAATTTAAGCATTCACACAAAACCAAGTTAACACAAAATACAATACTTACAATAAGTGTTCAACTATTACAACCTTAACTATATCAAACATAAGCATCTTCTCCAAGAACTGCCAGACTTGCATGAAATCTCAAGACAAAACCAATTTTTTTCAAATATCTCATGCCTAAGAAAACAGGAAAAACTAGTAAGTAGACCAATATAAAATATAAGATAACATACACAAGATATCTGGAGCTTTTTCCATTGTTTAAAGCAATCAAAGACAGTTTTGTAGCAAAACAGATTTTGCTATTTACACATTTTAGTTTTACTTGGATCGATGTTGTTCGATTTAGTAGTTAACTTCACGTTTCGAAAAAACTTAAATCTAAAACCAGTTTTCAGATAGTTTCAAACCATTTTCAGTACTTAAAACAAACAAAGAAGAACAAAAACTTTTAGTTGTTAGGTTTTCTACTCAGCTTTTTTATTCCTCGTATTCTTCCTTAGACACACATCTTATTCCACTTATATATATATATATATCTAAAATATTATTTTTAAAATCTGTTTTATAAAATAGTTCTTAAAAACTAAGAAAATCTTAAATATAACCAAAAGTGTTTAAGATCTTATTTAAAAATTAATTTAACTACATTTTAATGTAACTTTTTTTTTTCTAGAGGTTTGTATATTAACACAATAATTGGAAACTTACAACCCGAAATATGTATTCATTTTTCCCTTTCAATTATTTACATGCCTAAACATCAATAATGTTCCAAAAAGAACCACAGGAGGGAAGGGAATTATAAAAGACAAGAAACCAAATCACGCAAATGGTGTCATCCTAACAATAAAATTTTAATTAGAGCTACAACATCGAGACTTACCTTGCTGGCAACGTTGTTGGAAAGCCACTCCAGACCCCCATAGAGACCCTCTCCAGAAGTTGCACAAGTGCTCTAGATATACCTGAAATAAATCAAGCCATTGAATGAGAAGGGGTTCCTCACACATTCAAATCTCTTTGATCAAATTAAATATAGCACTAAAGTTACAGACCAATCAACGAATGTTCCTCTCATATATATGCAAGAAAATTCAAATCGTCAGTATCATCAATGGAAACTTTTAGATAAGGACCATATCTTCATACTAGTGGCGTTGACAGAGTGAATGAAGACCAAGCTTGTCGGTTATTTTTGCAGCATTCATTGCATTAGGAAGATCTTGCTTGTTGGCAAAAACAAGCAAAACAACATCTCTAAGTTCATCCTGAAACAAATCAACATTAAGATTAAAAAACTACCCTAATAACACGTTATTTAATACCAAAATCCATTACTTACATTATTTTCAATTTGGGTTGGGTCTCAACCCAAAAACTAACTCATACGACCTTGCTCAACATTTTATAAGCTCTACTTCACATCTATAGTTGATGTCAGATCTCAACACCCTCTCCTTCACCTCTAGGATTGGACATCTAGAATGTAGGGATTGTAGAGGAAGAGAAAATGTGAAACTGGGTTATAGCAGATATCATTTGTCAAATAACCAAATCACGATGTAGAGATGAAATGTCAAATAACCAAAGAACCTAAAAAGTGTGAAAATATGTTTTATCTTTCGATAAAAAACGAAAAGACGATGTAGAGATACTCAACAACGCACCTGATAACCAAATCCGCAACGACAACAGCGAAAAAAACCTAACCTTTCACCTTTCACACCTAAACGCAAAACAAACGCACAATAAACAATAGAGACATCGAAAACACCTCTCCATTCGAAACCTCTCCGTTTGACGGTTGCCCAAAAAGCCAGACTTCGTCCAAAAACCTAGACTTCCACCAACGACTTCAAATGGCAGATAGAGAGATACCTTTTGGAGACACAGCGTTGACAGAGGTCATTGCATCGTTGAGAGAGATCAGTTTTGAGAGAGTTCGTTTCTGAGAGAGAGCGTTTTTCAGAAAGAGTTGCAAGAGTTGTATTTTCAGTGAGTTGCGTTGCGTTTCTGGAAGGCGCCAAGAGAGGTTTACTCACTCAAACCTTCTTCTTCCAACAATGCCCTCAGTAATTCTGAAAAGTATTTTTTAAAATTAATATCAGACAACGAAGGAGACAACGCCACGTGGCGTTGTAAAAAACGTTGTAATAACGTTTTCCTTTAGAGTATTAAGTTTCTCTTAACTTATTGAAAAGTCTATGCTTCTGAATATGTCCCTGGACTCGGAGACATCTGGCTCAGGCAGAGATTGGTTCTTCCCGTCGCCATCGTTCTTGCGCTCCTCTTCTTCGCAGTACGGGCATCGATTCTATTCACACTCAAAGCCTGACACCCCTCCTACCCTCACTGGCATCCGTCATCGCCGTAGAGTTAAATTCCCCCGGACTCCCACTCTCACGAACGACAAACCTCAAGTTCCCAACACTGAAAATGCCAAGTCATCTGCCAAGAATAACCTTATATTCCTCTCGCAATCTCGCTTCCAGTTTGCTATTGTGGTAGGTACTAGATTGCTCTTGTCGCTCTGTCTCTCTGTCTATCTGTATCTCTCCTCTCACCGTTTCTTGTTTTATGTCCGTTGGGGTGCAGACGTTGACTATTATTTTCTTCTTGCTGCTGTTGCTGCTCCGTAATGCGCATCTAGAAAGTCAACTCACTAAGTTGCAGGCAAGGCAACTTCTATATATACGCTCTCTCTTTCATCTCAAAGCATATTAGTTCTATTCTGCTCTTCAATATCTCCACACCACCTCTAATGCAACCTTCATCCCTAACAGCTGAACCAAACTAAACTTTTCTTTGTAGGGTGATATTCTCGGCCTTAATCTCAGATTACACGCGTGCCAACGATTGGACTCCTTGAACGTGACAAGTTCCACATCTCAAGACGCGAATCCTGGGTTACGCGAAAATTTCAAAAGAAATCTAGCTCTCTTTTTCTCCTTCACACTTCTTTTTATCCCTCTCATAATTTTCAAGTACATAGACTATGTGTCGAAATCAATATTTTCTGATAATATATCCGAAAGAGTTTCTCTAAACAAGCAAATAGCATATCGGGTTGATGTCTTTTTATCGGTTTACCCGTATGCCAAACCCCTCGTGTTGTTGGTGGCAACGCTGTTGCTAATTTTACTTGGAGGGTTGGCCCTTTTTGGGGTAACTACCGAGGATTTAGCACATTGCCTCTGGTTATCTTGGACCTACGTTGCTGATTCTGGCAATCATGCCAGCTCCCAAGGTATTGGTCCAAGGTTAGTTGCGATTTCCATTAGCTTTGGAGGGATGCTTATATTTGCAATGATGCTTGGACTTGTGTCCGACGCAATATCTGAGAAATTTGACTCGCTGAGGAAAGGAAAAAGCGAGGTGGTTGAGCAAAATCATACTTTAATTCTTGGTTGGAGTGATAAACTGGTATGATTCTGGTGTTACCATCTGTTATTGGTTTGTCTTGTATTGTAACCATCCTTATAAAATTCTCAGCGAACATTATAAACAATTCAAACATGTATCAATTTATTGTTGTTTGGCCATGTGATTTACCTGTTTGGTTGACTTGTTTTGAAATACTCACGTGTCTTGACCCCAAATAATGTGATTGGATGTGTAGGGTTCATTACTAAATCAGCTCGCCATAGCCAATGAGAGCCTGGGTGGAGGAACTGTTGTAGTGATGGCTGAGCGAGACAAGGAAGAAATGGAGCTTGACATTGCAAAAATGGAGTTTGGTTTCAAAGGAACATCTGTCATATGCAGAAGTGGCAGCCCTCTGATTCTGGCTGATCTGAAAAAGGTGTAGGATCTACTTTAACCTTTTGGAATTGTGATTTTATTTTATGTCTGGTATAATAATGAATTCTGATGTTAACATATATTTTAAAGGATTTTCAAGAGCTCTATCGGGGGCATATTCTGTGTTTCATTCTTTCCTGTTCTGTTCTTCCATCAATTACCAGGACTAGGAATGCTTGTCTTTGTTTAAGAGAGGCAGTCTTCAAGGAATGTTCGTCTTTCTAACGTTTTATTTGTTTTCGTAAAATTTCAATATAGCCCTGAGCCATGATGAATAGAAAACAGAGGAGAATGAAAATTGTAACATGATTGATGTGTTTATCAGTTTGGTTAGTTTGCTTTTAGGGATCAGATGGACTGAACTGATTAAGTTGGTCCATTTAATTGGTTCAATAGTAGTTGCCGAAACTTGCTATCAGTGTTTAGCATAATCTGTTTCTGCTGCTGTAAGAACTCATGCAGGTTGCAATTTGGAAGATGCCAGTTCTTAGTGTTCCCTTATTAGGAAACTATATGTCAGATCAGAAGAAACAAGAATAATCAAAAGGGCCAAATGGGTCGCCCTCTGTTTGGCCTTGTTAGTAAAATTTTTAGAGAAGTTGTTAGTTATTAGCTTTTCAACTACAATAGCAGAGGTAGGACGTAGAGAGAGGAAGCAAATATGAGTAAATTCTAAGTTTGTCAATTAGTTCTGGGTGGGAGAGACAGGAGTAGGAGGAGCAAATTAAATAAAATTCCTCCTTTTCTTTCCATTAATTTCTACACTTTTACCATTATCTATGAGAAGCATACCGAGTGAGGGTTTAATTATTATGCTGTACAACCTGTTGATAACTTATGCAAAATGCCACTTACTGCCACTAGCCTTTCTGTTTTAGTCTTGTGGTATTTTTCTTCAAAAGTTCGTTTCTGGTGGAAGATGTTGCTCCGTTTTAATTTGTGTATTTGCTTGCTAAAACCATGTCATATGCAGGTTTCTGTTTCAAAAGCACGTGCTATCATAGTCCTCGCTGAAGATGGGAATGCTGATCAGGTTTGATTGAGTAATGATCTGCTCCAAGTTTGATAAGGGTGGGTGACCATTTACATACATTTTCTTGGTACAGAGTGATGCCCGTGCATTGAGAACGGTCTTAAGTCTAACTGGAGTGAAAGAAGGATTACGAGGGCACATAGTGGTTGAATTGAGTGATCTAGACAATGAGGTCCTTGTTAAACTTGTGGGTGGTGATCTTGTTGAAACTGTTGTAGCTCATGATGTCATTGGTCGCTTGATGATTCAATGTGCACGGCAGCCTGGACTTGCACAGGTCATCATCTACTACCATTTCATGGTGTTCTCAAGTTGCATAATTCATAATCTTAATCCAGTGCAAAACAAACCTCAATTATTGGTTTCGAGTTAGTTAATTCTTAACAAGCATAACTACATGATTGTTTGTTTGTTTGTTTGTATGGTGTATTACTTGTATTTTTTGGCTGTTCTTCCTTCCCATCTTTCCATTTTTGTAAGATAGGATTTGCCTTATTGCCTCCATTTGGTGTTTTGTCTGTGCTACCTTTTTTTCTTCTTTCAGATTTGTAGAGTGACTGGGGAGTTTTATTGTGTTGGCCTTGTTCTGCTTTATTTTCTTTTTGCAATTGCAATGCAGTTGAAGATGAGATATTGATCCCCGCATCTTTTCTCTAATAAAACTTATCCTTTTGTTAAGATTTTTCTTACAAAAAATGATGAGCTATCTTTGGCAGATTTGGGAAGACATACTAGGATTTGAAAATTGTGAATTCTACATCAAAAGATGGCCGCAGTTGGAAGGCATGCAATTCGAGGATGTATTAATCAGCTTTCCTGCTGCAATTCCTTGTGGAATCAAAGTTGCAACATACGGTGGTAAAATTATTTTGAATCCAGATGACTCCTACGTTCTACAAGAAGGTGATGAGATTCTGGTTATTGCAGAGGATGATGATACCTATGCCCCGGCATCTTTGCCTACGGTGCTTTGTCTCACATAATTTGTTGTTTCTCAGTTCTCTTTTTCTCTATTGATTTTTTTTCCATGGTTTGGTCATGACTAATACATGGTCAAAATGATAAAAAGTGAAGTTTATTTGAGCTAATTTGGCATGTTAGAGGCTGTAATGAGTCTTGTGAAAAATCACAGAATCTGAAGAGAGAATAGAATGATTTTCATTGATAATTTCAAAATGATATTACACCGGTATTTATAGCATGGTACAAGCTACATAGAAGGAAAATAAATCACCTGTAATAATTAGAAATATATTCTAATAATTAAAAATAGTTTTCCTGATGATAATCTCCTTTGATTCTAACCACATGGTACACTATGATATTTTCAATTAATTTACAATATCTACATTTACAGCTCAACACCCCTATTGAGCTAAAGAATACACACCTTTCATTCCCCGGATGATGATTAGATCATGGAAATCACTCTATGATTGATAAAGAGAGTGTGGTCTCCATGGCTTTGTTTGGTCCTAAACTCCTCTATGACCTTCACAAACCTCAGATAGATAGCTTTCCATGGCCTGCACACTTTGTTATTTGTTTGTCTATTCAGAACCTTGTGGAATACTCAGATTTTTTCATCTAGGCTGCCATGGAGATATGCGTTCTTAACATTGAAGAGGTTTTCAACTGAAATGTAGCCAAATATTACAAAGTTCTTGCAGTGTTCATTTTGCTAGTGGAGGAGAATGTCTCATGACAATCAATCCCATAACCTTGGGTGTAACCTTTTGTTAGCCTGCTTTTTTTGTTCCTAAACTCCTTGACTTTTCAAGCCTACCATGAAGAGCTTTCCAAAGCCTGCAAAGTTTTGTTATTTATTTGTCTCTTCAAAAACCTTGTGGAAAACTTGGATTTTTTTCATGTAGGCTACCATGGAGATGTGCATTCTTAACATTGAAGATGTTTCTGACTAAAGTATAGCCAAGCATAATGTCAAAATATATTTTAGGAAATTTTAGATATTATTCCCATGTATTTAATTTGTTATATTCTCTATATCTTGCTATTATTACTAGAATAACAATCCCACAATTCTAGGGATTTGTTATGTAGAATAGGCTGTTCATTCAATAAGCTCTTGTATATATATCCAATGCATGTAAGGAGACAAATAATAAGAAATATATTCTCTCTCCTAAATTTACTATGTTATTAGAGCTCCCGATCCTTGGGAGCCTCGGACTATGTGATTTGATTACAGCCTTCATTGCTACCCAACCCTAGAGTTCCATTGCTACCTCCATTGTTGCCCAACCCTAGAGTTTCATTGCAACCTTCATTCCTGCGTGATCTCAAACACTCATCATCAGTCACCAAACTCCTACCAAAAGGAGCCTATTTAAGATCCTGAGTATAGAAGATTGGGTTGGGAAATTAAATTACCTTATTGTTACAGTGTGGTGAGCCAATTTTTCAATTCCCAATTTGAAGATCATTGGAATGAAGTCATCGGTATATTAAAGTACATTAAAGGATCTTAAACAAAAGGCTTGTTATATAGTTCTAATAAATATACAAAAGTTGTTTGCTATTCAGATGCTGATTCGACAACATCTCCTTCTGATAGATCTACCTTCGGGTATTGTGTCTCCATTGGTGGTAACTTAATTTCTTGGAAGAGCAAGAAATAAAGTGTTGTGGCAAGATCTAGTACAAAAGTAAAATATAGAGCTATGACCTCAGCCACTTGTAAATTTGTTTGGCTTAAGCAATTGCTTAGAGAATTACAATTTGGAACTCAAATGACACTTATACGTGACCATCAAGTGACTCTTGACATCAGTTTAATCCTATCTTTCATGAAAGGACTAAACACATTGATGTTGACTGTTATTTCATTCAAGAAAAAATTATATCTGGAGATATCAAGACTGAGTTCGTTAACTCAAACGATCAGTTAGTAAATATTTTCAATAAGTATTTAAGGGGACCGAAAATTTATTATATTTGTAACAAGTTTGGTACTTAGAGTTATATGCATCAGCTTAAGGGGGGTGTTAGATATATTGCGTTTTGTTACTTAGGGAAACATAGATGTTAGATATATTGCGTTTTGTTACTCATAATAGTTAGAAATAACTTCCTAGACAGTCTCCTAAATAGAATCCGTAAGTTCCAAGGATTTCAAACTTGATACACTAAAATAGTTTACATTTAATTTACAATCTACATTTACAGCTCAAAAAAATTCTACTAAATTTTGTTCAACGGATAACATTCTGTTTTGGGCTTTAAACTTATTTATCAAGGGCTAACAGTGATCTTTGTTACACATTGAGAATAGTAAAGCCAAGGAAGTCAAGACCATTTTTTTTAAGAGAGATTGCTGATATGGTTTCTTGCCCCCTTTGATTTCAGGTTTGGAGAGGAAGCTTGCCCAAAGACTTTGTTTATCCAAAATCTCCGGAGAGGATTCTTTTGTGTGGTTGGAGGCGTGATATGGAGGATATGATCATGGTAATTGTATAAGAAATTTGTTACTATGGTCCCGTTTTTTCTTTACTTCAGTTACCATAGTGTATGAAATAGAGAAATGGAGGCATAACATGTTCAACCCAAGTGTTTGAATGACACCACGAAACAAGGCAATAATAGTTTATTATGATAAATACACATAATTAGAGGAAATTTTGTTTCCTCTAAACTCGGTACACTTTGTCTATTGTAAAAATAGTGAAAAACTAGGTATAAGATTAGTTCCCTTGTGTAAAACATAACACACACATAGGGTAATGTATTTGTAATAAAAAATCATCCAGGAAAATATGTACTAAGCTCAAATACACGTAGTAATATTGTAACTAACATTATCTAATGATATTTTAACAATATCTAACACCTATAAACCATAAATACGACCTATTCAATTTTGATTAACGTATTCTAAGGCAATATATAAAACCTTTAATTTTAAGAGCCAGATAAAAAGTTACGCTTGATATGATATATTAAGCAATTTTTTGGGGGAGTGACGGAATTCCTCTGCCCCTGCAACTGTTTATTTGTGGTGGGTGTCAATACTTTTTTGGGCCTGTTCAAGTTCTCTCTATTTGTTTAGGTTTTGGATGCATCTTTAGCGCATGGATCAGAACTCTGGATGTTCAATGATGTTCCAGAAAAAGAAAGAGAAAAGAAGCTAACTGATGGTGGCCTTGACATAAATCGACTAGAAAATATATCTCTGGTTAATCGGGATGGGAATGCTGTTATACGTCGCCACTTGGAAAGCCTTCCTTTGGAATCGTTTGATTCAGTAAGTGATATTTATTAGTTTGTCTTTTACAAGTGTCTTTGCTACTTATCTCCATTCTTGATGCATGACACTTTTGATGCTGGTCAGGACCTTGGTGGATTTTTCTTTCTATATGGAAGCAAGTTGGGGGTTAAAGTTAAACTGTATAATATGGGTGTTGAAATATTGGTGCCAACATTAAACATTTACTGTACAATAATAAATATAGATTGATTGAATTGAATAATAAGTATAGATTTGTTTGTAAGAAATCCCTAAAATTAAGGGATTGGGATTAGGAGTTTATTTGCTACATATGCTCCTGATTTATAACCTTCACTTTTGGAGATTTATTTCCTTTAGTTCAGGAGATTACTTTCCTTTTATTAGGATTTCCTTTTCCTTTAAATACTCGTATATTGTTTTTTTTTTTTAATATCAAGAAAAGTAATTCCATAATTACTGCTTATTGCATATACAATTTTTCACTACAGGGAATAATTTAAAATTTGCCTACAACACTTAGACTTTATTCAATTGATTGTGGTGAAATTCTGACCTTTGCAGATATTGATTTTGGCTGATGAATCAGTAGAGGATTCAGCTATTCAAGCTGACTCTAGATCTCTTGCCACTCTACTTTTAATTCGTGACATACAAGTGAGTTTCTATCGCAACGGAATTTAAACTTTGATATGATATATTTTGATAATAGTCTTTGTATATACTAGCCGATTTGTTCTGCTACTAAACATACACTATCATCCCCTACCTGAATATCATGTCAAGCACAACTATTGTCATTAAAAAATAACGTGCAAGCATTTGATGTTGATAGAAAATTGCATATTTTTATTATTTAGGGAAAAATCAACGAGTGCATTCCTTTACTGATCTGTGTACATACATGTATGTGTGTGTGTGTGTGTGTGTGTGTGTGTATATATATATATATATATATATATATATATATATATATATATATATATATATATAGATGAGTCTGGATAGAAATTACAAATCAAGGCTATAGCTTGTGACACCTTTTTTCTTTGATGAAAATAGGCATGCAAAAACATCACTATGTTGATTAAAATCTCAACTAGGTTTACACCGCAACTGTTAAAGATATGATTTGATTACATTAAATAAGAAAATATGATATGAATATTTTTTTTATATAAAACTTATGTTAAGCATTCCTATGAATGTTGACATCTTAGGTAAGTTGTAACTCCAAAGTTTATTTTTCAGTTGCCATCACATAAAACATATTAAAAAAGAAAAGAAAAAGTACAAAGACATGGGGAGACCTAACCAAACCCACGCTCAAAAGAAGCAAAGCAAACTACCCACCATAAAACCATACAACCCGAAACATAGGGAGTTGGTACCTATTCTGAACAAAATCAAGACTAAGAAAAGTAGGAAAGGAACTAAACTACTTGAACTCAAGCCTCTCACGAATCCCTAGACTAGAGAGGTTGATCGTATGTTGAGGTATATAAGTTTGATTCTCTCTCTTCTAGCTTGCTAAATTGAACATGAACAATGTTTTTAAAGCTTTTTGTTGGTTCAGAAAATTTTAGTAGTGTTTTTTTTACTACGCAATGTAGTCTCTCACTTTTTTCTTGTTCTTGAGTTGCTTTATATAGGCTTTGCAGAAAGTAACCATTGTGAAACCTTTTTGGGGCATTGAGTAGCTTTTGCTCTTTTTGTATGTCTTCCTCTTGTCTGGAGAGTTTGATATTGATGAATGCATTTAATGCACTCCATGCAACAATGGATCCTCTTTTCTTGTTCTTGGACAACATGCATTTCCTTGGTTTGTCTAAATTGCAGAGTTGTACAAAGTATTTCCTCTGTCGAGTTGACAATGCCTAGTTAAGGGATTTGTCGTTGAAATGCAGCTCTTAACTCTTAGCTAATAGATCTCTTTGGCAGAGGGTAGTAAACATACCCTGGAACATAAAATACGCATGTATGTGTTTACATTTAGTACGAAGTTAGTTTAGATCTATGTTCTTATCGTATGAGCACATTTGTGTCATGATAGACGTAAAACAAGACTGTAGAGTATTGTATTGTCTGTTTGACGAAACATTTGTGTTTTACATGCTCTGTTATTGAGTAAAACTATCATCTTTTAGATGAAGCATAATCATGTTTTTATACTTAATTATTTTAACACTTAATTAAAATTGCATGGTGTTGAACTTTTTCTCTAAAATTTTATTTATATTCAGGTATCACTTTTAACGCTGCAAAATGTTATGTGTGGGTACGGTAATTTTTGTGAGGGTGATACAACACCAATTACATAGTCTATGCGGTGTTGTTTGTAAACACGATTGAATGATCTTCATGATTTCTACTCATGAATATTAAGGATCAATTACTGGATGAACTTTAAAATATATTTTTTCATCCTTGTAAGCCTTATTAACTGATCCTAGTTTCCCTTGAAGCTTACATATTTGACTTGTTTTTTGGGAGTTTCAATAATCTTGTCTTTTCTTGTTATATTATTTCTGAAGCTTTTGATGTTCTATTTCAGGCTAGGCGTCTTCCTTATGTAGCAATGGCCAGTCAAGTCCGTGGAGGAAGCTTCTCTAAAGGCTCATGGATTGGGGAAATGAAGCAGGCTTCTGATAAAAGTGTTATAATTAGTGAAATTTTGGATCCTAGGACAAAAAATCTTCTATCTATGTCAAGGATTAGTGATTATGTTTTATCAAATGAACTTGTCAGCATGGCTTTGGCCATGGTTGCAGAAGATCGGCAGATAAATGATGTACTGGAGGAGCTCTTTGCGGAGGAGGTACACACTTTTGATAAAGTTAAGGGACAGATTATATTACATGTTTTGCGTACATTATTACAAAAGTACTGAAAGGTCTGCCATGTTTGGTGTTGGGTTAGGTTATGTAGTTCCTATGTTATAGCAAATTGATAAATTCACATCCCTGACAGTTAACCTGAATTAAAACATTTAATTTCATTTCATGCTTCATAATTTAATGAGTTTTCTTTTCTGGAATTCTATTAGGGAAATGAGATGCATATAAGGCCAGCAGATCTATACCTTTTTGAAGGTGAAGAATTGAGTTTCTATGAGATAATGTTACGGGCTCGACAGAGAAGAGAGATTGTGATTGGCTACCGTATAGCAAATGCAGAGAGGGCAGTCATTAATCCCCCAGCAAAAACTCACAGACGGAAGTGGTCATTGAAGGATGTTTTTGTGGTGATTACAGAAAAGGAATGAGGCATTGGTTAATCTAGTCCGGACTTTAGAAAAATCACCTCTTTAATTTCTTACTTTGTAAGTTCACTTGGTCCTTCCCGTTGAAAACTAGAGTCAAAAGAAGTTAAGAAAATTAAAAATTAATCACTTAATGGAAAATTATAGACTATAATTGGGATTTTGAAATGTAAGGATTCAAGTGCATTTCATCTCTTTCTAAAAATGAATGGATGGAGGCTTTTGATTCCTTCACCACCACGTTCGAATTTTCCGTTCTTTCGGTTTTATTACATAATAATCTGGGCTTGTTTCATGTTTATTAAAATATTAAATATTTTTTTCTCTTTAAACTTGGACTTGAATGTAATAGTGTAATTTATTTTTATCTTAAACTTTGAATACTTATTTTTCAAAATTTTAGAAAAAAATGAATATAATCTTTTTAACTTAATAATTTTAGTTTTGTTGAATTTGTTAAAGTGTATTTCAAATTGACTTTAGAACTGAAATGTGTTAAAATAGGGTAATGGAATTTCATTCTAAAACATGTTTGATTGGAAAAAAAATGTATTAAATTGAGTTAAAAGAATTATATTAATTATTTTTAAATTTTTTGAAAACTATTGTATTAAAATTTGAAACATAAGCAAATTTTAATTTTATATATAAATTTAGAGATCAAAAGTATATTTAATTTTTAAAAATAATATAAAATAATTGAAAATTTGACAATTTATTAAATGAAAAATTGGGTTTGAAATAAGAATGTTTTGATTTGCAATGCTAATTGAATAAACATGTTATTCTAATTTTTTTTACTAAGGTTGTGTTCACGAATTTGGAGGAGAGGTAGTGAATAAATTTAAGAGTATGTTGATGATTTTATTTAAAGAATTTAGAGATGAATGAGAATGAATTTAAAAATAAAATTTATAATTTTTTTTATAAGATTTGACTGATAATTTAAAAAATATATTTTAATAAATAAAAAATGTAGATTAGTAAATGACCTTTAATGATTATAATAATATAAAATATTATTTATGATTAAGATATTTTATGATAAAAATTATTTTGAAATATTAGAATTAGAAAAAAACTAATAAATAATTAACTATATTGTTTTAGGAAAATTATTTTTTGTTTGTTTATAAAATATTATAAATAAGTTATTTGTAATAAAAAAATATTATTATAACAAATAAAGAATAAAATGCAATTGGGCAATTAGTATAAAAATAAATACTAAATATTTAGATATTAAATATTATTATAGTTATTATTTAATTGACACATTATATTAATTTTTCTTTTAAACAATAATTGAAAAACTATGTATTTGATTATTAATGGTTATTTTAAATAAATTTTTGTACATGCATGTCAAAATAATAACAATAATAATAAAACAAGGACATTATTGTAAAAAATGTTGTTTATATCACATCAAAAAGATGGGAAAAGGGAATAATCTCATAAATTTATGCTCTTCATCTCTTGCATATTATTAGATCGTCAATGTAAATTTACTTTTTCTAATCTTTTTAAACAGTAAATCAGAATAAGTGAGCACAACATAAATTTAAACTTAATTTTTATGAATAATAATTATACAAGCATTATGGATTAAAAAGAATTTTGTTAGCATTTTTATAGTATTTTTACTTTTTTCACTGTACAATTGAAAATTTATTTTAAAAATATATTTTAAATTATGTAAAATTGTATAATTTAGAAATTAAAAGTACATATATATATATATATATATATATATATATATATAAACAAATATTTTATGTTAAGTTTTTAAGAAAAAATCTTCTGCTAATGAAATTAAAGTTAAAAAAATCAGACATTATTAACTATTTTTCTTTATTTGTCTGGTTGAATCAAATTTATATCATTTTTTAATGGTTTATTTTACCTTTGACCAATGTTTAAGTTCCTTTATCAATTATTATTCTTTAAATTGATTTTGCGGTTTATTTGAACCGATTGTTTGATTGAATTATTATGTTTCAATCAAACTGATCTTTCAAACATGGGTATAAATAATAATCTTATATAATGTATTTATGTATATTTTCACTCTATTATAACAGATCAAGAAAAAATATTAAATAATTATTTTAGTGATTTGTTAAAAAACACAGCTGAAGTTAAAAATGTTTAATATAAAAGATAATTAGAATCCCCTCTCATAAGAAAACCTATTAGATTGTGCTTAGGAAATAAAAAAAAAAAATCAAAAGTTAAACGGCAATCCAAATCCCTCCCATTACTATTAAGAAAAACCTTGAACAGGGAGGCAGACAGCAGATACAGAGAGAAAGTGATAGAAGCGAACAAAAACCCTACCCTAACCCGTATTTATGTTATTGGGTTCTTCCTCCATTGATCCGTCCGAGAAGGCAAGTCCGAGAAGGCAACTCAAAACCTGCTCTTGCGAGACCCATCCATCGACACTCCCACACCCCTACCCCACGCCACAACTCCACTCTTTTGAACAACACTATGGATGATCTGGATAAAGCGATTCTTATTATGTTTGATGAATCGGGAGCCCTTGACGATGACTTGAAGAAACAGGCCAAACTTTACTGTAACGCTACTAAGGAGAAGCCATCAATTTGTAGACTTTGCATTGAAAAATTATGCTTTTCAAATCTTGTTCAAGTCCAGTTTTGGTGCCTACAGACCTTACATGAAGTCATTCGAACACGGTATTTGACAATGACTCTAGATGAGAGGCACATGATCAGGGGCTCCGTCTTTTCAATCGTGTGCCTCGAAGACAAGAACCTCACAAGGATTTTGGAAGGCCCTGCCTTTATAAAGAACAAGCTTGCACAGGTTTTGATAACTTTGATTTACTTCGATTACCCTTTGGTCTGGTCCTCCGTCTTTGTGGATTTTTTTCCACACTTGAGCAAAGGAAACGTTGTCATAGACATGTTCTGTCGAGTTTTGAATGCCCTGGATGATGAATTAATTAGTTTGGACTATCCTAGAACCCCTGAGGAATTGACTGTTGCGAGCCGGGTTAAAGATGCAATGAGACAGCAGTGTGTCTCTCAGATTGTCCGGGCCTGGTATGACATTGTTTCTATGTATAGGAATTCTGATCAAGAGCTATGCACTAGTGTGTTAGATTCCATGAGGAGATATATTTCTTGGATAGACATCGGGTTGATAGTCAATGATGCTTTTATCCCTTTGTTGTTTGATTTGATTTTGGTTGGTCATCTGTCTGATCAGCTTCGTGGTGCTGCAGTCAGATGCTTGTTGGCAGTTGTTTCTAAGCGAATGGAGCCCCAATCCAAACTGTCGTTGTTGCAAAGCCTTCGTATTAGTCGTGTACTCAGGTTAGTGACAGAGAACGGCGATGCTGAAATGGTCTCTGATATAGCTGCATTGCTTACTGGGTATGCTGTAGAGGCCTTGGATTGCTTCAAACGCATAAATTCTGAGGATGCTAAAGGAATCTCTATGGAGCTTTTGAGTGAAGTTTTACCCTCCATTTTCTATGTAATGAAGAATTTTGAGGTAGATGCTACATTCAACATCATTCAATTTCTTTCAGGTTATGTTGCCATTTTAAAGAGCTTTACTCCTTTGCGGGAGAAACAGCTACTTCACTTGGGGCAGATATTGGAAGTTATCCTAGTGCTAATCCGTTACGACCCAGCATACCGCACTAATCTTGATGTGATGGACAAAATTGGTAAAGAGGAGGAGGATAGGATGGTAGAGTTCAGAAAGGATTTGTTTGTTCTTCTTCGCACTGTGGGTCGTGTAGCACCTGATGTAACTCAGATGTTTATTAGAAATTCGTTGGCAAGTGCTGTTTCTAGATCTTCGAATAGCAATGTGGAGGAGGTGGAAGGTGCACTTTCTCTTTTATATGCACTTGGAGAATCCATAAGTGAGGAAGCCATGAAAACTGGGAGTGGATTGTTGAGTGAGCTTGTGATTATGCTTCTATCGACAAGGTTCCCTTGTCACTCTAATAGGCTTGTTGCCCTTGTTTACTTGGAGACAGTGACAAGATATATTAAGTTTATTCAGGATAATACTCAATATATTCCAATGGTTCTAGCTGCATTTCTTGATGAAAGAGGCATACATCATTCAAACATCAATGTTAGTCGTAGAGCCAGTTATTTGTTTATGAGGGTTGTTAAATTGCTGAAGATGAAGTTGGTGCCTTTTATAGAGACTATTTTGCAGGTAGTAATTATATAATCCTTCCCTATTTCGTGTTTCTGTTTTTAAAATGTACTCAACATTACATTAAATAAACAAAATTATATATAAATTATTCCTGACTTGCACTCTTTGGTTGTCCTTGATGTGCATGGATGGATTGTGTGATTGGTTACTTCCACCATCTGTCTTCTCGGTTTTTTGAAATGTTCTGTTAAATTCAGAGCCTGCAAGACACTGTTGCCCAATTCACTATTATGAATTATACAGCCGAAGAGCTATCAGGGTCAGAAGATGGTAGCCACATTTTTGAGGTATTCTCCCAATGTTTCAGGATTATGGACATTTCTGTGATTATTTTTGTTCTTTTTCTTCTCTCATATTCATTGAGGCACTTTGACAGGCAATTGGTTTATTGATTGGAACAGAAGATATCCAGCCTGAAAAGCAATCTGATTATCTATCTTCTTTGCTCAGTCCTCTTTGTCAGCAGGTTGTTTTTTACTCAAAAATGCAAGAGACTTTCTAATCAATAAAATAATAAACAAAGATTGCAAGACACTTCATAAAAGTTATGTGTACCCATGTTTCCAGAAGCATTTCTTCTTTTGAGATTATTGTGTTTGGTTTTGGTGCATATAATTTCCTATCGTGGGTCAATACAGGTTGAGGCATTGCTTATAAATGCCAAGTTATTGAATGCTGAGGAGGCTAATGCAAAAATTGCTGTAATCCAGCAAATTATCATGGCAATTAATTCTCTCAGTAAGGTGTTTTTTCTAATTTAGACTTCTACTTTTCCCAACTTTTATTTATTCTTTAATTAAAGCGTCAAAACTCAACAAATAGTGATAAAAAGATTTACATTTTGTTTGTTTGTCTTAATTTGAAGTTTAAAGGGTAGTATTGTGGTAAAATACATCAATTCTTTCGTTTTCCGTCCATTCTTACTATTTTTTACATGATATAGGGCTTTAGCGAGAGACTTGTAACTGCTAGTCGCCCTGCAATTGGTCTCATGTTTAAGCAGGTTAGTATTTTCAAAATTTTTTGGTTCATATTCCCTGGAGTCGTATATGGTTTATCAGATGTATAGTTTCTGTCTTTTTTGTTTAAAGCTTTAGAAAGTAATCTTGCTACAATCTTATAGATGAAAATGGAGTTTTGCATATAATGTATAGAACCCATCTTTGCATAATGCTTTGTGTGATTGATAATTTTTCGTAGTAAGCTTGTGTCTGTTTCTACTGAACCTGTGTTTGGTTTCTTAATATTTTGTTTTGCTAAATCTTGTCGTACTGTCTTCTATGTAGACACTGGATGTACTTCTTCAAGTTCTTGTTATATTTCCAAAAGTAGAACCTCTACGAAACAAGGTATGAATTAAATTTAGTGATTCAAAAATGGTTTGCTTAAAGTAGATCTGTAAATTTTATGTAATATCCATATATGGTATGTAGGTCACATCTTTTATACATCGCATGGTGGATACACTTGGAGCGTCTGTATTTCCTTACCTTCCAAAGGCATTGAAGCAGTTACTTGAAGAAATTGAAGTACACACTACCTCTAATTTCTTTAACTTAAATCTTTTTTAAATTTCTTTATATAAATGCATTTCCTTGCATTTTGTTAATGGTGTGTTGAACATTTCCTTTCATTGGAATATGATGACATTGAGAATAATATTCCTCTCACATCTTATCTTCCCATGGTCGGACCATTTGAATATATGATCCCATTAGGAACGATATGCATTTGCTTATATGATAATTAAGCCTGAGATTTTAGTATGTGCACAGATGTTGCTGTAACCCTGCCGATAATTTATTCCTTCTTCAATTCTTTCTGGCATTTTAGAATATTCCTTTCCTCTAACTGCAGGGTGTCTGACTGTCTGTTGTATCTTGTCATCTTTGGTAGATTACTTATTCATTCGGTCCCTATAGTTGCAAAACTTTCCCCTTTTAGTTCCTATAAAAGACCCTTAGTCCCTGGGCATTTTATTTTAAATACCTTTTAATCCCTTTTAGTTCCACCATGAATTCAAAATGGTAATGGGGACTACAAGGGTATGGGCTTTTTAAAGGATGGGAAAAAGATTGTCTGTTTATGATTTTTTGACGCTTTTCTGTATCATATGAATGTGTTTTTGGAGAATGTGTAATATTGTAGTATCGGTGGTAAGACTCTTGGAGTGGTTGGTTGACGACTATGAAACATCTACTTTCATTTACTTAATTATATACTTCACTGATATGTATCCATGAGGTTTCCAATCCTCTTAAAAAGTTAGTGAAAATCCAATTCAATTATATGAGACATGGAAAGCATGTATGATATAGAAACATAGTAGAATTGTCCCTTAATGAGACAAAAATGGAAAATGTCCTATTTATGGATGATTTCAACCAAGGTATGAGTTTGGTTCTATTTCTATTTGTAGACAATAATAGGAAGTGATTTAAGGTTGCAATGATTTATAACTTTTTTTAGTAATGTCCAGGAAGTATGCTCTTTATTTGGGTTTGAGGATTTGCAATTATATATTTTTATGTTTTAGGAACTTCTATAGTTATCTAGGTATGTATTTTATACGTATCATGTCCCATATATTTTTAGAATAATCATAACTTCATAGGGATAGTATCTTATTTGTGCATCATTCGTTGACTTTGATCCTAATTTGAAATGGTAGAATATATGAAAATGTCCAAAATATCTTGTATGATCTAGATTATCTTAGATTGTCCTTTAGATTAGATTCCCTTTATGCCATTCTATTTTAGGATTGGTTTGTTACTTTATTTCCTCATCTCTTGATTTTTTTTCCTTTTGTTTAGTTAGGATTATAACTTTCATCAATGACTTAGTGCCTTTAGGTTTTATGCACATATCATCAAATCAATATCAAATTCAATTTTTCACTCCCTTATTTCCTCTTCCTTCTATATGTGAAACCTTTTATTTCAATATAGTATTAGAACGTTACAGTACCTTCCTCTAGACCTGTGCCTTTATCAGTCTGCTTTTGAAATCTTTCAACGCTAGAATTCTACTGTTTTCGTGGTTGTTCCTTCAAATTAGTTGTCTTTGTTGCTGCAACCATTTTCATAATCACCACTATAATGTCCTCCATCAAGCTGTCCTTGACCTTTGTTCTTCATTCCAACCATTTTCTTAACTGGTTTTGTCCACTGCTGTGACATCTTCAACATGCATTTACTGGCTTGTCTAAATATATTCTGGCGGAGTTTCTCTTCAAGTTTTGATCTCTGCCATACAGATTTACTGACATGTTTAAATACATCTTCGTAGTCTTCCCAGGGAATTCTGATGAAACAACCTCTTAAAAAAAAAAAAAATCCTGGCCCATCAGATTAACTTGAAGTTTTGGCTGGTCCCGGGGAAGTGCCTAAGAACCATCTTAGTACTACCATTCTATAGTAGCATTATATGATTTAGTTTATTTTTTTGAAGGGTTTATTTATACCAATCTTAAGGTTGGCTGTTAGAATATATGGAAATATCTAAAATATCTTTTCATACGAAATTATGAATGTATGAGTATTGTAAGTTCCATCTTCCTCCCCCTATATAAAAACCCCAAAATATAATACATGTTTTGCACCTGAATGAGGTTGTTTATTTTGGTTTTGGTTGAAGATAAAGCTGTGTAATGTCCTGTTTACATTCTATTGCAGCCAAAGCAAATGGTTGGTTTTCTTTTGTTACTCAATCAACTTATCTGCAAGTTCAATACTTTGGTGCTTGACATTTTGGAGGAAATATTTCCAGCTGTTGTTGAGCGGATATTCAGTGTTATTCCTAGAAATGGGTTACCTTCTCCTGGTCCTGATGCAATCACTGAGGTATGAAAATGTTGTTGCAATTTTCTAATAAATAACTGGCATACATTTTTCCTTCTCTTCTAATAATTGCTTTAAGTTAGCTTTGTTATATGATTGGTCTTTATTATTTGATTATTTCTTTTCTTCAAATTTTAAGAAGTTTGTGCTTGTGCTATAGTAATTGTGCTTGTTGTTTGTTCTACTGTCAAATGTTCACTTCTCTACGTTTGTTTTTTTTTCTTTACTTTCTACATGTTTTGGAGCTACAATATGACTATCTGACGAACCTTAGGTTGAGGAATTTCTTAGAACTTGGACTTAGTGTCCAACAATCCCTCAAACTGACTTAAGGTAAGATTTGCTCGAATTCTAGGAGTTCCATGATTTATAATAAGGAGCAGATCTTATATGATCAAGGATGTGTAGACCATGTATGTAATATCAGGAACATTTTTATTATTCCTGCATTGTATCTTTTTTATTAGAGGATATGAATTCTCCTTTATTTATCATATTGTTATCTTTGAAACGTAGGGTTTCAACTCAATGTCTTTCTCTTTCCTATACTTTAACACTATGTAAGTCATATCTCTTGCTTTGGAACTAAACACCACCCTTGAGGCTTCAATTAAGGCAGCTCCTATAGAGATCACAACTAAGGTGGGCTAAGCCTCCGCAATTAGAGGAACTTTCCGATATAAACAATGACACTGCTTATCTATTCTGTTACTTAGTCGCTATGCTGTGTGGTATAAAGTGAGTTTTGTTCTTAGTTCATTACTTAATTGTTTCAAATGTGAAATCCATTGTAGAAAGACATCTTTTGCGTTACCATCTATCTTATTCTTTGCTTATAAACTGTCTCAATTATATGTGCATGATTATAAGATTATCATTATTATGTTCCTTCTTCAGGAAGTTCGTGAATTGCAAGAACTTCAGCGAACATTGTATACTTTTCTTCATGTGATTACTACACATGACCTGTCTCCTGTATTTCTTTTCCCAAAATGTAAAGCATACCTGGATCCAGTGATGCAGTTACTTTTGTTCTCTTCTTGTAATCATAAGGATATCCTTGTAAGAAAGGTATGCATAGTGTTTTCTATTTATTCAACTGAGTCATTATTTTTCCTGGACCAGGTTTTTTTTTTTTTTTTTTTTTTTTTTTTTGACAAAACATACATTCTAAATCATACTTATTTTCACAATTTAGGCATGTGTACAGATTTTTATTAGATTAATTAAAGATTGGTGTGCCCAGCCTTACGAAGAAAAGGTATATTCTAGTTACTTCTACTCAATCCCAATTTTTTATAATTTTTTCCTAAATGTCTAATGGTTTTCAGGTTCCTGGTTTTCGAAGTTTTGTGATTGAAGCATTTGCTATAAACTGTTGTTTGTACAGTGTGCTGGACAGATCTTTTGATTTCCATGATGCGAACACTGTAAGATACATGAATTATTGTTTTATACATTCTTTTTGTCACTTTGTTTCTTTCAAGTGGTATGATACTACTGTTCAAAACCTTTTCGTATATTATTAGTCCTCTCTTGGCTGCTTGTTATAAGATTGTTTATATTGCATAATAGAAAGAAGAGCTCGGGGTCTCATTCTTTGTCCCTTGAAGAAAACTATTTGCTTTTTTGTTTTTAATAAAATGGAAGTCATTTGAGGAAGTTCAAGAAATAAAAAAGAAAACTCCCAAGCAGAATTTAAAAATTTAATTTACACGTACAACAAAAACAATGATGTGGATGAGGGAATATTCTATCAAGCTCTTAACGCTTGGCCAAAAGCTAGAACTGATAGTCAAGGTATAACTCTTTCTACATAAGAGGGTACTATTGTGACTTGGTCCACTTGACTCATGTCATGGGACAATTTATGCATCCTGCAGTAATTTTCCCCTCAACAATTGCCTCACTAGGAAACAATCTCTTTGACTGTGACTTGGCCCACTTGGCCTACATGCCACGAGATAATTGATGCTACTTACAACAATATTTCCCTCAACAATTGTCCCATTAAGAATCGAATTCGTAACCTTAGCTGTGAGGCCAATTGTAGGATTGAACACTTATCAGTAGACCAAAAGTTATAGTTGATAGTTAAGCTGCAACTCTTTCATCTTAAGAGCATAACAATGTAAGTGTCATGTCTTGATTTTGACCTAGTCTTACCGGACCTATGCCATGGGACAATTGAAGCACTCTGCAATAAAGACCACTCATAAGTATGCTTTGTTTGAAGTAATAATAGGAGGATCGTGAATATAAAGGGCTCAGATTACATAATTATAGAATTGAAATACTTTCAACAATAGATTATAACATAAATATGCCTCATGATTTTAGAATTTGAAATTGTCTAAATGTGATCATCTAAAGAATTCTTTTTGAGAACTCTTTGCTTTGCCTGGATAGTAATTGGAGTTTATAATGTCCAGAGTTATCTTGCTCTTTGTGGAAAATAATTGAACGTAATCAAAGTCATGGGGATTCCAGCTAGGTTGAGTATTTGGTTCCATATAATGTAGTTAATCTTCATAGGATTTTATGATAGTGGTTAGAATAAGTTGTCTTAAATAAAGTTTATTGAAAAGTTGTTCATAGCTTTGTGCTCGATCTAGTTCCTAGATAATTCTTTTCTTATTCTCTTCCCTCTCATACTTTATCATCAAAGTTATTATAAATGAGATCCTAAGAAATAGAAATTCACTCTCTTTAATTCATTTGTTATTCTTTTTATATTTTTCTTGAGTTGGTATTATCAGAGTGAGTGGGTCGATCTCACTTTGCATGTATCTATCTGACTGAGCCATTCGGTCACCATTCTTAACCTTCTGTAACGGTCAACTGCCGAAGTTTAGTTCGCTGACACTTGGGTCTGATGTGCCTCAAGGAGTGTGATCCAACCTCAATGGCCATGCATCCAAATTCTGACTGATGTCTTGTCAGTGTCTTGGCTGAACAAGGCATGTGTCTCATGCCACCTTCTAGTTGTTGGTATCCTTCATGACCGCCATGATTTGAGTCATCGCATCCTTTTGAGCTCCTCTCGGCCCCTTATTTTTCGTTCTAGTACCACTTTGGTGAGTCATCTAGAGTTCCTCATGGTTTCTCTTTGTTGAAAACCTAGGGATGCCCTCTGTTCTTTCTCTATTGCATTATTGGGAATGTGTACATGCCTTTACCTTGTTTCAAAATGTCTTTAGGGACTATCTCCTCTTTTCCCAGGATTCCTTCTATAACTTCTAAAAAATTAAATGGGAAAAACTACCTATCTTGGTCTGTGTTAATTGGACTTTGATATCTTGCTCAGAGGTTCCATGATCACTTAGAAGAATATTGGAGTAGAGTACCAACAGATCAAATTCAACCTTGGAAGAAACCTGATTTTCATCTTTGTGCTCTACTTTGGCACACTTAGGTCATTCAAAACCTGTAACTCCTTTTGGATAAAGGTCAAAAATATTTTTGTAGACGATATCCAACACCTCTACTACTATACTAATCGTTTGTCTCTCAAGTAATCTAATAATTACATGACATCTTTCATTGCTAAATCTCAATCAATAGTTGAGGAATTGAAAATGTTCTTGGTAGTTCACTCATTAGTTGAGATACAAAAAAATGTTGGATAAGTTTATATGGTTATGATCCTCTATGCAGTGAATCTAGATTTTTATTATATTAGTGATCAAATTTTATCCTGTCAAGAAGTTTCTTCTATGGAAAACTTGACAAGACTCGATCGTGTTCCAACACTACTTAATGGATGAAAATTAATCCAACCATTTTTTTTTTCAAAATTAATTATTTCTTAAGCTTACTTTTCTAACAATTTTTTTAAAAAATATATTTTAAATTTTTTTCACAGATTTTATTTCTGAAAATATAATTTTAAAAATAGATTTCTAATTTTCTTAAATTATATTATTTTTATGGATGAATTGTATTCATGAAAAAGTTGTTAATGGATAGATTGAATTGGATTTTTTATCAATTAGATCAGGATGAATTAAGATTTTTTAATTAAATTTTTAGTGGATCATAATGGATTAATGATTTTTTTTTTTATCGTATCCATTGTAATTTGAAATAAAATTGATCAAATCCGTCCAGTATGTCATTCTCAGTCTTACAGTTATTTGTTTAAAAGTGTTTGTATATTCAGGGGTGTCTCCTTGATCTTAGATTTGGTAGAAAATAAGTGCATGTTTGAAACTCTTGTTCTAAAGAAAATACATATTTTTCAAAATCTCTGATTAGATAGTATGAAAAAAATAAGCTAATATGTTTTCAAAATAAGTTGAACCAAACAGATTGTTTGGCTTGTCTAATGGGCTCCCTGCGTTTGGTTTGTTCGAAGGAAATTTGTTTAGCTGAAAAAGAAAAAAGATGGAATATTTGTATGAGGGTATGGTCAACTAACTATAACGGTGTAATCGGAGCATACTAGTATATGGTTTTTCGGTGTTTGTTACTTTGAAAGATGGATATTGTATATTTATATAAGTGATTTGATGGTTTATGCCAATTTTTAGTGCTCATGTTCTTCTTCCTTCTATTTTCGATTTTCTGTACAGTTTATTTTGTTTGGAGAAATCGTTCTGGCACAGAAGGTAATGTATGAAAAATTTGGGGATGATTTTCTGGTTCATTTTGTATCAAAAGGATTATCTTCTGCACATAGCCCACAAGATCTGGCAGAGCAATATCGTCAAAAGTTGCAGGTAATAAAAGTTTATGGCGGTGAAATGTTTAGAATATAGTCCTACTGAAATAATCGAAATTCTTTTTTCCCCCATATAACATCCTGGAACTTCTTCTCTGCCATGCTTATGTTGTGAGTAATTTGATGAAAAGATAGATTATTTATGCTCTGTAATGTCTCTTACTAAGTAAAGTGTGAATTGTAGTGCTTGTTGTTTAATAGGTGAATCACCGGATGAATATCTGTTGTGGTGGGCTAAAATAGTACGATATTTTGGTGCAGGCTGGAGATTTAAAGGCACTAAAATCTTTCTATCAGTCAGTAGTGGAAAACTTGAGACTGCAGCAGAATGGAAGCCTTGTATTCAGATAGCATACTTGTATTGGAAAAATTAGCGAGTCCTCTTCTTATATAATTTATAAGGCTTTGTTTTTTGGCCGTCTCCTAGTTTGGGGTTTGATTTCTTTCTACAGAAGGTAGTTACGATTTGTTTTTGATGAAATCAAGTTTGAGCTCTTTTTGATTGGTTTTTCAATCACCAGTAAATTTTGTCCCTCAATAGTGCGGTAATGAAACGGTGGGGAACACTGCAGGGTTGTGTATATAGATTTTGCGGACGAGCGATGGATATTCTACTGGCCCTAATTTTGACGACTTCCTCATGCAACCTCACCAGTCAGCTAATTGTCTCAGGTCTTTCGTTATTCTTTTGTCCCACACTTGTAAATTTTTGTTATTCTCTTGACACTGGACTTCCATCCATCGGTTCCAAGCTTGTCAATATGAGGTCAAGATTTTGGTTTTTGATTTCTCAACCCTTTCTTTCTCCGTGCCGTATCATTTCCGTTTCCTTTAAGATTTGTTAATGCCCTTTCTGTTTACTCCATAATTACCATCACAATTCTGTCCATATATATATATATATATAAAGAGTTTATTTATGACATTTTTTAATATTTATGTCAATCTGTTTCATTAACGATGTTATCAAATTTAATATGAAATCTTTTTAGTATTTC
Source organism: Vigna radiata var. radiata (assembly GCF_000741045.1). NCBI lineage: Eukaryota > Viridiplantae > Streptophyta > Magnoliopsida > Fabales > Fabaceae > Vigna > Vigna radiata. The sequence goes on from NC_028355.1 coordinate 123,174, forward strand.
TCAATCATACAAATTTGAATTCAATATAAGTTGATACTCTGATGTTCAATCCTGGTGTCTAAGTTAAAATTAAGTTGTAATAAACCATCTTATAAAAGTTTAAGAAAAGTATATATACTATAAGAATGAAGCAAGGTTTTATTGAACGAAAGCGATGACAAATATGCTTGAAAGTTGTTCCACATAATTCGTTTTTTCTCCATCCCATAAACAAATAACAAAAAATACGTGAAGACATGCTTTTTGCAAAATTGGTATTGAAGAGAAAAGAGACAAATGCCGATGTGGTTTTCATATTACAATGTCAGTCAGGAACTAACGACATCAATTGCGGACAGACAATGGAGAAAGCAGAAAGAGAGGAGAGCTAGGAGAAGAAGGAATAACAGAAAAATAAAAAAAACGAATAATTAAATTTAATAAAAAAAAATTAAAATTAGTATCGCGTGCGTACAAGTTGGAAATTACAATCACATTCACAGAAGAGTTGTTTCCGTAAATTAGTGAACTTACGCACATTTTGGTCATGGACATATTTGCAAATAAGAATGAAGATATGTGACAAAACTTGGTAATGGGTGAGATTTTACGTGGAGACACTGTTGGGAATCCCTCTGCATGTAACGCCGGGTTGAGAGGTAGGTGCAAGTAACTCGTAAGGTAAAACCCCTGGACCACATCGGTTTCTGAGTGTTGGGTCACAGTTCCTTCTCTCAATCTCCTTCTCTATCCCTCTCATTTCTGCGGAGAAGTTGTAGAATGCCTCGATGATCTCTGCTTCGCCTGACCAAATGGATGACTGTTGGCGCTCCCCCAAATACTCCTCGTCCGGTGAGTGGGTAGAGAGAGTGTCAACTATTGCCATATATTTTGTAGCTTGTAACAAGCTTGGCAGCGCATTTAGGAAATACTTTTCGGGATCTGCCATGAAATTCGCTTCTTTTTCACTCTTTTTTTCCTCTTCGTCTTCTGGGATTAATCTTCTCATTAGCGGAGGACGATTCGGCACATAACCTCCGTAAGGGTACTGTCCAAAATTAATGGCTGCATGCTGTGCGGATACCGTCCAAATCAATGTGGTTAGTATAGACACAAGATCCTCACTATCATTCAACGTCGGCCACCACCTTTCATGCCTAAGATCTGCATGTCCCACATTGATTGATTCAGAGTACCATGCTTGTAGCTCCCTGTCATTGCAAACCTGGCTTGGATGGCCGTAGTAGTGCTTCACGTAGGCGCGGACCCAGTTCTCAATTGCAGACCAAACCATAAGCCCATCTGCAGCGTAAGGGTAGTCTTCTATTACCAGTTTTACACCATTTGGCTGTGTTGCGTCAGGTACCGCCATTCCCCTGCAGCGATGGATCATGCAATTAGACTCTCATTTATTAAGATTCGTTCAACTCAGAAATGGGTCTCTTCTCGTTTTCAACTAACCTGCGTATGAGATCTGCCGGGAGGCCTTCCATGTCAAAGCGCCACAAGTGTTTGTATGCAGCAGAACTGATCTCCGTGCAGTAGCGCCCAGGTGTAAAACTAGACTCGATGATTCCATCAGCATTGATCAGTTTCTGGCGAGCTAAAGCATTGATATCCAATGTGTACCTCATGTGTGGATCCAACAGCTTAAAAACAGGATGCATTGCACTTAATTGTCTATGAGCCGACAATATAAATGGTTCCGTGCAGGCATGTGTGCGTAACCTGCACACATTTTACCAAAGAATTCTTTTTTTGATTAGTTAACCAACAAGATGTAATCAAATTGTAGTTAAATAGTATATATGCTGCTTCCGGATTCCCTTACCAATGGTTAACAAGTTGGTGCACACCGGCATCATTGGCACAAACATGAGCTTTCGCAAGCTGCCACTTCCAATATGTGGTTGCGTCCACAGGAGGGGTAACTACGCGTTTCGATCCGGAACTTGGTCCGAGGCTAAGTTCTATAGCAATTGGTTTGAGAGTGCCAAGCGGTGTCAAGAAAAATATGGTGCGGGTAGCATAGGATTTTCTACCATCAAGGGCGTTGATCCGGTCAACAAATGGAACATAGACATCGTGATAGTTTATCATGAACAGCTTATTTGCCTGTATTGCCTGAGAAATTCGAAGTAACAAATTTAGTGCCAGGGTCCCAATTGTTTAAGATAAGCCATGGGATTTGGTGACAAAACATTTTTAGTCATGTTGTCGAAGATTTTGAGGAGTACCTGTTGCACGGTCATGCCATTCAGTTGTGCCAAAATATGTTCTTCTTTGAGTGCAGACTCTTGGTGGCCATACATTTCGGGGTCAAGTTTGCTCACCGGTGGGAAAACTTCAAGCCGCTCAATGTTAACAGGGTTGACTCCTGCTATTGCTTGCCTGGCGAATTCGTCATCTCGAAGCCAAGCAAACTTGTCCTCTGTATGATAAGCACGAGATCATTAGTTTAATCAGCAACACCTTGTTTACAATAACTATATAATAATAATGAAGGATAATTAGTTCACGCCAAAAATATAATAATTAGAAGGAAAAGAACAAGGGAAACTCACTGGAAATAATTTTGGGAGTGTCATACTTGAGAAGTTCTTGGCTACATTGTTGTATCTTTATGACCACTTGTGACAGTGGGAATTTCTTTATAATTTCATCTTGCAAGGGCTGGCCATCATTGTAAAGGTCGTCAAAGTCTGAAAATCGGTTGAAGTCTTGGTTATCAGCAGAGAGACTAGCCTTAAGGCCAGGGATCAAGTTATGGAGCACTGCCTTCAGCCTCTTGATTACGAATGTGTTCATTTTAGACTCGTCGAATTGCTCGTCTCTTGGTACGTACATAGGCTGTGGCAAATCCACACGACTCTCAGCATGCATATCTATAAAACGCAATTTACTGTGTTATGCTCACGTACGTAATAATCAACCTTAGACGAGTGAAAGAATTGTTAATGTTACCTGTATCTGTGGGGGCCCGACCAGTACGACAGCGTCTTGGGTATGGATGGTTTTGGGTTCCACCAAGAGTCGGTCTGGTAAGCTCAATTCCTTCATCTGGATTACCCAAATCGTTGTATGTGTCGAAATCATATATTCTATCACACAATTTTCTAACTCCTTTCCCATCACCTCTAAGATTTATCAACTCTTTCTCCCTCAGTACTCTAAGCCCAGCAGGTGTATCACCAGGTAAATATGCCTGACAAAATAAATCAAATTAAAAAAAAAAATAAAATATATATATATATATATATATATATATATAATAAAAACCCAGAATTAGCAGAATAAAAAATAAAACAACTTGTACGTAATAAATTATTAGTTATATCTTTCTGTGAGTGGTGTATTAAATTGGGTAGCGACCGTGTTGTCGGTGGTTGATATACGTAAGCTTAAATTAACCCTAGATTTAGTCGATAGGAATTTTGAAAACTCATTTCACAGGTATAATAATCTATATATGGCTGCTTGTTTACGATTTGTAACTTGTGATTATGGAGGAAGACTTTTTCTTTGATCAAAGCAGCCGAGTCTACAATTGAAAGTTGAAAATTTTGAATAATAAAAAAAGGAATGCATGTTCAACTGGTTGGCATTATTAAATAGTAATTAAATGCTTTGACCTTTCCAAGTTGGTTACCTTGTTTGAAAAGAATATCCTCTCTCCTTGTACCCATGAGTTGCAGGGAAAATGAACTGCTCCAATCGCAAACCCTTCGATGACTATACTTTCCAAGAAGAACTCTCTTTGGTGTTTGTTTGTCACAGCAATAGCTCCAGGGACTCCAAAATCTGAGTCCACAATGAATTCGGCTGTATAATTAACTCTCTCTGCTTTGACACTGGATTTCTTTGACCAGTCCTTTAGGGCTGCTTTGTTGCTCTTCTTTGGAGATTTCGTTTCTAAGAAGCAGATTAAAATAACGTTAGATTCGTTTGTCGTGTTTTCTAAGAGAGAGTGGGAAGTAATAATGGTGAGTTGTGAAAGGCTTACTTGGTTTAATGTCAGTGCTGATAAGCTCCAGCACAACATTTCTTGTCCCTATACTATCACTGATGGCATCCAAATGCTTCAGCATGGTATCTCTGAAATCCTCTCTGATCTTGTTCCTCACTGTTACCACAGCTCTGACCTTGAACTGCACAGGTTTCTCTGCATGCACTCTCAGTGTGGTCTTAATAAAATCCTGACTGATAGCTGCTACCGGAAACCTTGGTCCCCTTCTCAACCTCGTACCTCGTGTTGTGTCGTGGAAAGGAAGCGAGATAGGATTGAGGCCGAAGAAGGGTTGGTTGTGTTGAAAAGTATTATTGTGAAGAAGCAGTTTGGAGGTAAAACCCATGAGTTGATTATGAAGAGCCAGTGGCATGTTTGGCTGCTTCTTTTTCACAACACAACGTATGAAGCGTTGAGTTTGTTCTTATGTTTAGGGCAGAAATAAGAAAGAAGAAAGAAGAAAGACAAAAATAGAGTTGAGTATGCAATGCAGCTTAGTCTTTTCGTCCATATTTATTTCTGAATCTACAGTTATATTTTCTCCATCGCTACCAAGTCAAAACCATTTTTTGTTATAAACACTCCGCGTGGACCAGAAACAAACTATTTATTTTTAATTTTATTAGAACCCAAATAAATAGTTTTCTTTTGCCAGAACATATGTTCCTGAATACGTTTCATATTATATCGGACACATGTAAGGAATGAAAACAATTATCCTAAAAAAAAAAACAATTTAACATTAGATTCCTTTGTTGTGTGTGTGTGTTTTTTCTTTTTTTAAGAATCGTTTCTCTTATAGTTTCTTTTATTTTAAAAGAAAATATTTAGAGGATAAGTAAAAGTAAAACCAGAAGCTGTCATAAAATAAATTATTTCTTTTTAAAACGGTATTTGTAATAATAAAGAAGCATAAACTAGTTTATACTTTTTAAAATCTGAAAAAATATTCAGTACATTAACAGTTTAATTCACCGTCAATGTAAAAGCTTTTCGAAAACAAGCTAAAGTAACATTATATCTACTTGTGTAATCGAATATTTCCTGTAAAGCAATGAGCGCTATTATTATTGGAACTTACCAATTCAATGGTACCTTTCGACGCAAAAGAAAAAGCATAAAATATTTTCTTCCAATATGCAGTTTGTAATAAGAACATGAAAAAAAATTTATGACCTAAACCTTTGCTTAGTGTTCTTGAATTAGATATTTTCAATATTCAAAGTAATATTCAAATTATAAACAATAGTTAAATATATTACACAAGCGTAAATAAAATTGATGACGTTTTTAAGTAGAAAATATTGTTATGACGAAAAATCAAGTAAAGTCAAATTTATTCAGTAGGGTCAAATATATTTTTTTAAGTTCAATTCGATCAAATTTGTCAGATTTGAAAATAAAAGTCATCCTGGACTGAAAACAAATTTTTATAATAAAAAACTAATTGTAGTTTTAAAACGTACGACTAAAACATTATATTGAGAACGACTTTGAAAATAAGAAAACAATTAACAAGAATAATTACTCTCACTACAATACTTTTTCCATACTAAATAGAATTGTTTTATGCAAAACAAATTTTTGACATAACAATTTTTTAGTAATTTCAAACTTTAATAGAAATCTGTGAACACATTAACTTATTAAGAACTATTCAAAATAAAATTTCAATTATATATCCATCACCTAATAGGTATTATGATTAAATTGACAATCTCCATAATTAATATATTTAATAATTATAGAAAATAATTGTAATTAATAAATTATATTAATCCATACAAATTATTGAAATGTTGTTTCAGTTTTCCACCTCCTGCGCTATTAGATCCATTGAAGGGCAGTCGGCAGGCCCAGCAGATGGAAAATAATTAAAATAAAAAAGTAAATGACACATAAAATTGAATTGATAGCATGACCAAGTTAACTTGTTTAATTAACTTGTTTAATTAATGCTAAAAAACCTTCGGGGGAAGAATATTAAAGTGGAAGTTGCATTGCATTGCATTAGTTGAGATCATCGTATTGTTGTGGAATTTGTAAACATTTTAAAACTTGGGACTTTTCATCTGATATGAACACTTCCCTTGACAATTGAACGCAAGTGTTGTTCATAGCTCGCTTAGTCCAACTCCAATCAACCCAATGCCCAATAAATCAAAGTCATACATCTAATTAATTATTTAAAAATAGGTACCTAGTTTAATTATTTTTATTTAAATTTAATATTTTTAATTAAAAATAATTAACTATTATAAAAAAATAAAATAAACACATATACATAGCTTATGTAACAAAAAAAACAGTGATTAAAAATTAAAACATTTCAACATAAGAAACAGAAGAAAGAGTTGAAAGCATTAAAAAATAGAATCAATTATTTAGTATGTAAACGGCAACAGTAGAGGTTGACCGAGGGAATGAGTACTTTCAAGATTCCAAACCTGACGCCTGCATGTCAAAATCTATTAGGCGGACGCGCCCACCACCACAACCATAGACTAATTCTTTATAACTCTTTCAAACAAAACGGTAAAACCATGACTTTTAATTTTATTTTTCTTGGAGATGGGTGACCTAAATGCCAAACGGAGAAAATATAAGAACCCGGAAAAGTTTATTTTTGATCCTACCTTAAGGACAAAGCTCAAACAAACCAAAACAAATATTAAGAGTACATTCAAAACTGCATTTGGATTCTTAGTTGAGTTTTTATACATATGTTATGTCTTTAAAATACATTCATAAACATTACTTTTAATGTTTTAAAATATAATAAAAAGATTTTTATAGTATCAACATCGGTGCATTATTAATGTTCAGCAGCAGCAGATGTTGGAGTAGAGTATTCAATGACCTCATATGTCCATGTTGGCAACATTATCCTAAGAAACATGATTTAGGATGACTAATAAAGAATTAAGGTGGCTAATCATAGGTAAGAAAATCCTAGGATATTCCTACAAACTCTAAGTCTATGAAGGATAAAAACTCATACAAGTAATTATGTAATTAAACGTTTCTTAGGACATGTCATCTAATTCAATCAGTATAATATTTGCTGACTATAGGCTTTCCAACCAAAGACTTTCACAATCAAGCTAAGTAGAAGTACTCAAATTAACATAAAAGAAAGACATATTAGCTCTGAAAGAATGAATATAAACAATAAAAACATAGAAGGTACAAGTACATTTGTTATTTTCTTTTAAGTTTTGATACACTATTTTTAAGAATTAAATATGTTTTTAATTTTTAAATTTGGACATAAAATTAAAATTTATCATTATCTCAAACCTTAATAAATTTTAATCTCCAAATATTAAATTAATAGTCATAGTCTTTTGAAGCTAATGACACTATTTTTGTTTTAAATTTATTAAACGGTGTTTTAAATCGACATTATTTGAAATGAAAATTTGTTAAAAAATAATATAAATATCTTAAAGGTAAAAAAAAAAATTATCACAGTATAAATTTGTACTCTTTCATGATCTGATATAATTTAACAAAACTTATTTGTGAAGTTTGAGTATTAATGAATTGGAAAAGGAAATAGAAGAATTTGAATAAGCTGACAGATAAAACCCTCACAAGATAAAATTAATGGCACTGGATAGGTTGACAATATTTGATCGCCCAATAAGCAAGATGATAAGTTACCTTTTTGTGTTTTTTTGCGGAGTCATGTGCTAAGCTTTCCATAATTGGTAAGTTTCGTTTGAAATTACTAACTTTACTGAGTATGGTCCCAAACCCCATGCACGTTCATTCCCTATCCCAATAACTTACCCTTTCTCTCTCAACATTCATTCATTCTTTATATTACTCTTCTCTCTTTCCTGCATCTCGAGGATAACTTTTATATCCTAAACAAGCATGACATATCAAGATCAAAAGGGGGAAGAAGAGAAAATACTGGCTATGCCAGATAGTATAATATGAACATCACATACATTGAGGATTAACAATTCTTGGTATTATCGTAAAAAACATATACAATCACTGTTGTTTTATAAACTTTATCGTAAAAATGTCATTGCATGTTTTTATTATCATTCACATACAAAGACATAACCTAATTGACTAATATATATTTTATTGAATAGTTTGAAATGTAAAGGTGTGACATTAGAAGATGTAATGGTGGGTATTGTTTGTTTTGATTTAATTTATATATAATAGTAAATGATTTAGTGAAAATAAAGAGTATTATATTGTTAGGAAAACATTGGCACGGGGTAGGTGCTTGGTTTGTTAGTTGTTGTATTGTAGCTTTGCGGGGAAAGGTAGTCTTATCAAGTTGAATTTGATATTAATTTGTTTACGGTAATAAATAATTGGCATTAGGGAGTGTGGGAAGAAAATGTGAAAGTGTAGCGATGAAGTGGATGTACAAAAAGCACTAGCTTATAATTATAATTGGAGCAGGTGAAATCCAGGAATCGGTCCGGTAAGTGAGCGACATTCCCATGCGAGTGTGGGTGCTCTTCCTTCCTTTCAAATGTCGCACATACTCGTACTTATATATATATATATATATGCTAATCACCACATTCTAATCTCTTTTTTCCTTTCTTTCTTCTTCCCTCTGCCCATACCATACCATCACTATTTATTTTATTCATCATCAACACAACACCTCACCTAGTTAATAATAATAATAATAATATTACTTCTAAAACTTAAAACCACTTCGTATCTCTTCAAACTTCAATCCCAAGTTCCAAGACCACATGCTTTTTGCATATCCACGTTAGCAAATAATACTATCACAGATTGTGCTACCATTATTAATTAGGATTATGCTACCATCCCACACCAAACCAAATCGACAAAAACTACACTACGCGGGCAATTGCTTCCTTCTACCAATCACTAAAAATATACACTTTTCTGGGACTTCAAATTTATCTAGAGATGGGAATTAAACCATATGATATGAGGTAGGCTCAATTTCCCCATCAAATTGCCTTCTAAATTTTCTACTCCCAAAGCTCAACACTTGCACTCATTGGCTTCCAAGATCTCACCACAAACAAAATTACTTGGTTATAAACTGCCTTCTTTTTACACTTCACTCACCTGCCTCTTCTCTCTCTCACTCCTTCACTACCTTCCAACCACATCACCACCTTTAATTTCTTCTCACCTTATATATTTTTTTCCTAAACTTGCTGATTCCATTCTCTAAGCCCATTCATTCCCTCTGCTCTCATAATGAAGGTAGGTCCTCTCTCTCTCTCACTCTCTCTCTTGAGAGACGAAATTATACTGTTATCTTACACTATTATCGTTATTCATCCCATCAGAATGGATGAATGAATGAATATCTTTTTTGTCATTTGCCTCAGTTCCTCAGCTGGATGCAAACTAAAATTTCTGGAAAACAAGATAACAGAAAACCAGACACTTATACAACTACTACTTGTAAGTTTTCTACTTCTTTCATTCTTCTTTTCTTTCTCCCTGCTTGATATGCATGCTTTTTCTAAAATGGCCTGTGTGATCCATGTAAGATTATTCATTGCCTGCTGAAACACACACCACTCCAGCTTCTCTTCCTTCAACGAAATCATCCACGGCAGAAATAGAAGCAAACCTATAGAAAACCAGAGAGACGAACGAATTTATATGTGTCTTCATGTGTTGAATATTTTACTTAATTGTACCAAAGCTAGATTCTTATTTTATTACATGTTTACACTTTCAGATGCATATTGACAATGGTTTTTGAGTTAATTAACTTTTAAAGTGCCTGAAGAAAAAGAAAAGTTAATCATGTATTTCAGAATTCTTCACACAAGTTTTTTGTGAAACTTTTGACCTTTTATGAAGAAACTGATCATCTTTGGAAATGTGCGATCAGATCTATGAAAAAAAAAGCCACCCATGCACCCAGCAAGCATAGGAAATCTTAATCATTTCTATTTCAATTTTTCCTCTTAAAGTTTTTAACCTTTTCATCATAGATCGATCCTAAATCATTACGATCCGAGGTGATATGTGTATATATATTTCTGTCCAATGCTAATGTATGAAAAAAAATTAACATCATATCTAATGTAACCTTTTATTTCTTATTTTTTTTTATTTTGTTTATATACATCTTAAATATATTTTTCTGCAATTGAAGGATACAATAAAAATGCTATAATTCTAATTATAAAAAGTGTGATATTTCCATGGAAGGTTAAGGATCTAAGCTGCCATATACGATCAATTTTTCATATCCCTATACTTTTCTTAGATTATTACGAACTAACTTTCCCATAGTTTAGTAGGTTGGTAGACTAATGATATTTAAATTGACATATCAGAATTATTTTTTACATATGATAAAATTGTATAGTATTTTTTTCCTGATGACTCAAGAATCTATCCTTTTCTATTTTTTTCTTATACTAGTACCTGATACATACATGAATAAAGAGGAATTAAATTATTACAAGAATAATTGTAATGGTTATATTGAGTTACAGTATTAGACTAAAAGAAATTTCTTTATGTAAATTTGTAGGAAGATATTTTATCTATGATTCGTTAATATTAAGTTTTATTTTTAAGTATTTAAGTAGACAAAAATGACTTAACGAACCCGGACGTACGGAGTACTTTGTCCATGTCTACAAGGCATTATTGTCCTAGTTTAACTGCTCAGTATTGGCTGTTCCTCCGCACACATACCAATACATTTCCTACCCTTAACTATCTATAATTTGTATTCAACTTCTATTTTCTTTTTTATCTACAATATATATATATATATATATATATATATATATATATATATATATATATATATAAAGAAGTCTATTTTAAAATATAAGGTTATAACAAACTCTGTTTTTTCCATTGCAATCCATTTGTTCTATTTTTTTTTATTGCATCACTTAACATATTTCTTTCTCCGACTATATTTCTTATATTTTTCCTTTTTTTCAGCTCAATCCATCTAATTTTTACATAAACTATTAATGGGACTTTGGAAAATTTTCATATAACTTGTTCACATGTACCCATACGAGGAATATATAAATATTATATTAGGACTTGTGTGATAATTAGACATTCAAAGTAATTCAGAAATAAATAAAATTGTTCTAATTTACAGATTTGTGTGTGCATGTTTAATATAAGTTATGTTGAAGATATAAATGAATATATTTTTTTTAGCTTTTAAGATAATTTAGTTGTGTTGTTAGAATTGAAAAAAGTTTTAATTTGGGACTTGTCAGATGATGGAAAACAAGAGGGTCGAGAAGAGTTCAGCGATTGGCCTGATGGCTTGCTGGCTATCGGTACATTTGGAAATAACAAGGAAGCAATAGAGAAGTGCATCACTACTAAAGAGGAACCATCCTCCTCTGAGCAAATTCCTGACTTCACTCTTGAAGAAATTGGGAAGCTACAAAAAGAGCTCACTAAACTGTTGAGACAAAAACCTAAAGTGGAAAAGGAAATCGCCCACCTTCCTCTCGACAGATTCCTCAATTGTCCATCAAGCTTGGAGGTTGATCGGAGAATCAGCAACGTAGTTTGCACTGATTCTGAAAATAAAGATGACCACGACGAAGAAGAAGAAAAACAAGAACGAGAAGAAGATGATGATGATGATGAAGAAGACATTGAAAAGACTCTCGGTGTCATACTTGGCAAATTCAAAGAGATTTGTGCAAAAAAAAGTAAGAAAGCAATTGGGAAGAAATCAATTTCGTTTTTGCTGAAGAAGATGTTCGTTTGTAGAAGTGGTTTTTCCCCAACATCCAGCCTTAGAGATACCCTTCAACTACAGGAGTCAAGAATGGAGAAGGTAGGTAGTCTTTTTACCTCCATTGAATTGCATGTATGCATTGCATGAACTGTGTGAATATATAATGTAGCATTTTCTTGTGCAGCTTTTGAGGACGATTCTTCACAAGAAAATAAACACCCAGCATTCTTCTCGGGCACTGTCCCTGAAGCGACTGGAAGACAGGAGGAAGATGCCGATGGAGGAGGAAGCAGAGGCTGAAACTGATGACGGCGGTAAATGGGTCAAGACTGATTCTGAATGTTAGTATAACTTCCTATACAAACTTCTTTCTTGTATATATGTATATGGAGGGACAAGACAAGACAAACCAAATCTCTTTTCCTCTTGCAGATATTGTTTTAGAGATTTAACAAATCCACCTCAATTTTTAACTGCTCTTTCTTTACATCTCTGTCAGGTAAGGTAACCTTCTGTTGTGTCTATGGCTCGTGTAATGTAATTGTAAGTCTTTCAGAAGTACTAATAAATTACTAATTATTTTGTCTCAGATTAAATCAAGAAGCAAGAAGATTATACAAAGCATCACGAGGGAGCGTGAAATGAAACTCATTTTTTTATGAGAGTTTATCTGTGATCTTGCACTGGATCATCAGTGTCAATCTCTCTGCTCTGTCAACACCTACCGCTTCCCTTTGTTTTTTTTTTTTTTTTTTTTCATGATTGTTTCTGAGTATGCAGAGCAACTCATGTTATAGTTAATCGTAAACATCATAACTCCTATCATCACCAATGGTCAAACCTATACATTCTGAACCCACTCTCTTATTTGCTAATTTCTTATCTACTCTCCTTGTAATATCATTGTCACTCAATAATATTCACAACAACATGGACTAGTAAAATACAATTTCTATTCTACTTTAATTCAAAATGTTACATTTTTTATTTTTTAAATGCAGTTTACTATATTATTCAATCACAAATTACTGGACAAGATAAGTTTTATGTAAGTCTTATAATAATTAGGCTAAAAATTATTTCAAAAACAATTTTTAATTTGTCCACAATATAAAGAAAAAAAAACTATAAATATATCTTTAGTCATTAAACTTACATAATAAATTGAAATTTCATGTTTATCAAATTTTGATATATTTTGATCATTTAATTTAAAAAAAATAAATGTAGTTATTTTAAGGCTTAATTGCTTACATGAATTCCAATTTAGTGTCTTGTCAATATCTGCTTTTAAAAATGTTTAAATTGCGTCTTCATATGTTATAATTGCACTAATCACATCTCTTCCGTACGTTAAATTGGTAGAGAAACGAAATTATCTCTGTAGCGACAATGACAGAAAAGTCGGTCACTTTCTTTTCTCTCTCCTATGTCCTCTGTCACTTGAAATGAGACTTTTATATTATTTCATTATAAAGAACAAATGTTATGCAAATATTTAAAGTTTAATAATTTACTTATTCAAAAATTCTTTTTACTAAACAACGGAACCTAAGCACACAACATTAGATTTTTAACGAACATTTTATAACAGTATATATTTATAATATTTTATACTAATAATAATACTAATAATTTTAATTGTAATATTTATTTTTAATTTCTTGACCTATTTCTAATTATAATAAAAATAAAATTCGATGGCCTTAAAATTATCACATAAGTTAAAATACCAGTTTTATACATGCAGAAATTCTCAAACACTAATTCTATAAAAGATATAAAAGAAGCAAAGTAAAAAAGTTGGTAGAGTAAACTCATTATAAAGTTGGAGCAATCTTTTTAGGAATTTAGAAGAAGAAAAAAATGTTCATTTGAAGAAACGATCGGTTTTTTTTTTTTTTATAAATAACGTTTAAATAGTTAAATATTTTATTTAAATAATAAAATATTTATATTTCATCTTAGATACTACATATTATATATATATATATATATATATATATATATATATATGTTACGTGTGTAACTCTAGGTTAAGAGCCAACTGATTGGGCATGACTGCACGCTGAGTCGAGTGGGCCAAGTGATTGGAGTGTAGAAACGAACTTTGCATCCGGTTAGGTATGACATCAGTTAAGCAGAGTTAAGGTGTAATTAATACGGTAGTTGCTATTGATGAGTGGTAAATGTTGACATTAATGGTCATTACAAGGTAAATTAACATGTTTGATTCTTTTAAGTCTTATAATAGAGGTTTGATTTCAAGGTAATGGATATATTTTCTGATAATTGAATTACTTTAGACCTCTAGAGAAAAATTTTGACTTGATCGTCGGAGTATCTTCTGCAGATCACCAGAGCAGGGAGAGGAGCGAACATTTGGCTGGAAAGGAGTGCTACGAAAGAGTCATCCTCGTCCCATTACAGTAGAAACATTTTGGCCACCGTGGGGACGAGGATAGCAAAAACTTCTTTTTCTGTTGCCATGTAAAGTCTTTTGGATTACTCCTGCAACTTTAAAATTAGCCATGTCAGTGTTAAGACCTCAACAAGTGTACCAAATCGTATCAAGTAATTTAAAATGGTAAGACCAAGTATCGCTTTCCCAAGAGACTCACGACACTAAACGGTCATGTAATTACTTAACTAATTAGGACTTTAAAGAACAATTTTGGGGGTTTTTAAATGCAAATGCAATAAGAGTAAATATGAATGCAAATTTGATCAATTGAAGAGAAATGCAAAGGTGAATGGATGATATTGAAAATATGAGATGAATATGTTGTTGGGTTTAGATTTCACCTAATCCCTCTCATGTATATAAGAGTTCTTCTTCTTTATTAAATGTCAATGTCACTTTCTAAATTACTTAGAACCCGATGTCTCGGCGAAAGAAGCATATCCTCAATTACTAGACCATAATGTCTTGCATCCCTAATAATCAATTATGCATTACGAATGAAAGCTTAAGACAACCAAGCGTTCTATCCCTATGTCTAGGCAATAGTTCCCTTGGGAGAAATTCCCCAGATCTTGGTTTCTAGGTATTTTTCAATAACAAAGAAAACCAAAAATCATGTCATGAATGAGTTAAACACAATAAGCATAGAGCAAAGGAGAAAAACCCTAACAGTTAATGAAATAAGCATATATAAATCAGAATCAATTCAAATACATGAGAGTTTAACAAATTACATATTCTCCAACAACAAATAAGGTTTAGTTCTCCATTGTCATGGAGAAACTAGATGTACAATGGAATAAGAATGAAAGATAAACCCTAAAAACTGAATAGGAGAGCTTTCGTATCAAATTCTGCCTCCAAACAGTCGAAAAGTGTAAATTTGCGTTTCTTCTGCCAAAAGATACAAGCCTAACGTGTTTAGGTCCTTAAATAGATCAGAAAACAAGGTCCAAGCCCAACACGCTAGCGCTCAGCGCCCCTACATAAGGCAAGTGAGCGAGCTTGCAAGAAGAGTGGCGCTCAGGGCCCTAAAAGGGCCAACCAGGCGGTTTGCGGCAAGGAAAGCTGGCGCCCAGGCGTGGATGCGGGACTTCAGCTCTGAGGGCCTCAAAAAGGGGCAGTCAAGCGCCAATGCGAGGCTTTGGCGTTGAGGGCCCCAGAAAAGGGCAGTCAGGCGTCCTGCGACTTCTGTAAACTTCTCTTCTGGTGCTTTTTCAGTCCTTCCCGGGTTCCAACTCCTTGGTACTTTAACTCCTCTTCCAAATCATTCTAATTTCCTACAAAATCAAGGGAATTTAGTGATAAAATCATAAGTTCTAACCTCAACTCTCTTTATTCACAAAATAAACTCAAAATAAGGAATCAAGCAAGTTTCTAAGTCAAAAAGGGTTCATTTAGTATCAAAATTAAGTCACAGATAACAGTGAAATCACCCGTTATCACAATCTCAAACTTAGAACTTTGCTTGTCCTCAAGCAAAACAAAATGTAACTTAGCCTTAAAAACACTACAATGGTTCAACATATCATAAAACACATTCTTCTAAGACAAGTAATCACTCATATCTACTCATCATAAAAATGTCAGTCAAGATTTACTGATGCCTTAATTCAATCAAGCTCAACAATGGTGCTCATATACTCACAAAATATACAACAGATGCAAACCTCATAAATGATCAACAACCAAGCAAGAATGTAATCATAAAGTGCATGGAACTATTCCTCACCAAGGAAAGTGTTTCACTCAAGCTCAAAGGTGTATAGTGAGGCGACTCATTCACTCTATTATCATAATGTCACATAAATCAACTTTGCCTTTTATTGAAACACTATCAAACACTCTCACAAGCAAGTTATCATCATGAGGACTTTTCTAGTCTTGTAATGTGGCTAGGCTAAGAAGAAAATTGGTTTTTCTAAAAAACAAAATCCTTGAGTTAAGAGAGTGAACAATTCACAATTTCATCATTTAAAAACAATCTCTATTTCTCTTCTACTGAAGAAACCATTCTTAATTCAATCACAACTTTTCATTCATTGAGCTTTTCCTTCTTTTTCTTCTTCTTTCTTTTTCTTTTACTCAATACTTAGCTCAATGTTCTTTTTCTTTTTATTTTCACAATTTTTCAAATTCCCCAACAACCCCAAACTTGAACCTTTCTCTATACCATACAAATATACTCAAATCAATTCAAGGTAAAAATTTCAATAAGGGTTTTTCACATTTTTAAGCTCAAAGTTCAAAGGATAGAACAACCATTGTTCTTTTTTTGGGTTCAAATATTGCATTGGCTTATATGGGAGAAGAACAAATCACCAGTGGAAAAATGACATTTTATGACAGTAAAAAATGATATACTATGACGTAGTTACTGGAGACATAGTTCTGGGCGTTATAGTAAGTCTGCGCATTTTACAATGTAGCAGAAATTTATGTCATAATAGCTTGGAGATATTATAAAGTAGTTTCTGAAGTTCGTCATAATATGCACAGTTTATTATAACAAATTTTCATTTGTCCGTTATAATATAAAGAGAGATATTATGACGTAGATTTGTTTGTACGTTATAATATGCCAAATTGTATTATGACGTACATTGTTTAGTACGTCATAATATATGTTTTTTTTTTAAAGAAATTTGATTATATCCAATGAAATTATAATCATATTCACGTATTATCATCTCATCCAATCAATTTATAATCAATATAACTTCAAATGAACAAATTCAATGGAACTAACAAAATAGAATTTATTTCAAACATTAAATTGTCTAATATTATTTAATATATCATTTATACATGAAAGTATATATTAAATCCAAATTACATTAAATTGTAGCCAAGTTTCTACTAACACTTAAAATAAAAGAAGCGCAATTCCTTCTAATGTCTTCTGTAGCTTCCATGGGAGATAAATCATTAAAGATCTACAAACCAAGGACACAATATCAAATTATACTCTAGCTACCCTTTGCACCATATAACTTTGATAAATTTTTCTAAACCAAATTCCACAAATATGAAATAAGAAATGAAAAGTTTCACTTGTTGCTCCCAATCAGTACGAATAGAAATGATCGTTAAAGAACAAACTTGAACAATTAGACCACATATGATTCCCAACCAGAGCCCCTACACAAAGAAATTAGCATGAAAACCAAAATTAGGTAATTGCAATGTAAAATTGATCATCACCTATTAACATCAAAGTTATGGTAGAAAAGGATGAACTTTTGTTTACCTTCCCACCAATATGCAATACAAAAGCTAACACAATAGCTGATAGAATTCCAACTAAATAGTATGACCCCAGATTCACAAATGCACCAGTGCCTGAATTATTAATGACAAAGTGAAGAAAAATGATCATACTGTTGGGTTTTAACGTATAAGAGGCAAAAGAATAAAAGGGAAACTGATATCTTTTATTGAGCATAAGCATAAATATTTATACCACATAATTTGTAACTGAATTTTAAAAATATATGCTAAACTAATTAATTTAAATAATGCCTAAAAATTCTCATAAGAAATAGAATATAAATATAATTTTATTTAACAGCTTTGACTTTTTCAACCACATGTTGATTGAGTTACAAAATTCCAATACTCCTCCTTGACTCAAAGTCAACATACTTTAAGTTTTTTCATCCTTGACCGTATCATCTAAAGTTCCTTCACTTTTAGAATTCTCGATCACTTCTGGTTTCTTTATCTTTTCAAGAACTGCGTTTAACTCTGAGTTGTCAGTGTCTTTCACCTTTTCAGTATTGCCTTGTTGCTCCGCATTTTCTGCTTTGGGAAGAGTTGTCTTAGGATGTTTTTCTTTCTCTAATTTTTCTGGTTTAATTTGACTTTCACCAACTTTAACACCCACTAGCTTTACTTTCTTGCCATTCAGAGATGGAGTTCTTTTAGGTCCTCTGACATCTGCATGTACTAATTGCAGTTTGTTTGTTGCTCTCCAAGATTTCTTTTGTCTTCCATATTTCAAAGTTGTGCATACGAGTGATTTCTCTTCAAATTTAGGCAGCCTTTGTACCTGCATATTGTCTTCAACCTTGTGCACAACAAATTGCTCTTTATCAATCAAATTCAAGGCAAAACTCTTGCCTTTCATTTGAACTCTAAATAATTCTTTATTATCTGAATCTTTAATCATGCAACTTTTATCTTCAAATAGAACTTTATAGCCTTTCTCTAGAAGTTGGCCAAGACTCAACAAGTTTTGATCAATTTTAGGAACATATAGAACATCAGTAATTAATTTCAAACCTGTGCAACCTTTGATCGCGATGGTTCCTTTTTCCTTCACTGCTATTTTTGCTCCATTTCCAATTCTGACATTTGTGTTGTACGTTGCATCAAGATTTTTGAATAATTCTTGATGTAGGTCATGTGGTTCGTGCAACCTCTATCAATTAGCCAACTTTCTGTTGATCTTGCAGTAGCAAAGCAAGAAACAACAAAAAGTTCTTTTTCACTGTCTTCAACCGCAGCTTGTACATTCTCTTGTTTTTCTGATGACTTACATATTTTCTCCACATGCCCTAATTGTCCACATTTATGGCATGTCACATCTGGCCTCCACCAACACTTTGTATGTGGATGATTATTTTTCTTACAAAAAGGACATGATGGAAAAATATTAGAGGATTTGTTATCATTTTTGTGGTTGAAACTTCCTGACCTTTTTTTCAGCAATTTAGCTGCTAAAGCCCCTTCAATATGACCTTCTTCTCTCATGAGTCTTCTTTGTTCTAGAGCTTGAAGTGCGGTCAAAAGTTCTGCCAAGGTAATAGTAGGAAGATCTTTTGAGTTCTCCAAGGAAGTTAATGTGGCTTCATATCTTTCTGGAATTGTTACAAGTATTTTTTGAACAATTCTAGAATCACGAATCTTAGTGCCTAGAAGACGTATTTTGTTTGCAATGCCGAGAAGCTTGTCCGCATAATCTTTGATTGTCTCTGAATCTTTCATCCTCTGCATCTCAAGTTCTCGAACCAGATTCAAAGCTTGCATTCCTTTGACTCTTTCATTGCCTTCATACTCTTCCTTCAAAAACTTCCAGATTTCATGTGTCGTTTTCTACATCATTGTTCTGTTGAAAATGACGGGAGATACAGCTGTGAACAAAATTGATTTGGCTTTGGACTTTCGAAGCCTACTTTCTTTGTGATTTTTCATTTGAGCAATTGTAGGATTATCTGGCAAGGGAGCCACTTCGTAGTCTTGTTCTACCGCTTCCCATGCATCGTTAGCATCTAGATATGCTTCCATTTTGACAGTCCACATTTGATAGTTTTGTCCATCAAATACAGGTATAGAAATCGTAGTAAACGATGTTTGAGATTCCATTTTATGTGTGGTGGCTATTTTGTGGTTGTAGGTGTTTATGGGTTATATCACAGATCCCGTAAGATCCTTTTTGCTCTGATACCAATTGTTGAGTTTTAACGTATAAGAGACAAAAGAATAAAAAGAAAACTGGTATCTTTTATTGAACATAAACATAAATATTTATACTAAATAATTTGTAACTGAATTTTAAAAATATATATACTAAACTAATTAATTTAAATAATGCCTAAAAATTCTTCTAAAAAATAAAATATAAATATAATTTTATTTAACAACTTTGACTTTTTCAACCGAATGAGTCACAAAATTTAAATACATACATCATCTAGTTCGTTCTTGATTGATGTGCAATAAGTAAAATTCGTTCTTGATTGATGTGCAATAAGTAAAATGTGAGTTCTAAAGAAAATTGGCCAAAAAAAATGAACCAATCATATTTTAAGTTTCTGTCAAACAATCTGCAATACAAAAGTTTAAAACTAAAGAAAAAAATCAAATCAAATCTTATAATTGCCAGACTGAAAGCTTTAAATTAATTTAATTATCTGTAATTTTATTTGAAATGTGCACACAAGTTCCTTTTCGGATATTGACTCTCAGTAACCAGATGTCAATTGAGTGATGGCTAATATTTAAGTGCAACTTTATACTTTTTTTTTAGCATTTTTTGAATAGATGTATTGAGAGTTTTCATATGCCTTTCAGCCTATACCAGTGTTTTTGAGTCATAGGTCTATTTCAGACAAATAAAAGTAATGGTGAAAGAAAAACCTGAAATAACACGTTGGAGCCCATCGAGAAAGTTGGAAGCAAAGTTTGATAACATAATTACTTTTTTTACATGTTTATGGATTTATTTCTAGAAACAAAATGGAAAAAAATGATATTAATGTTAATTTAATAAATAGAAAAGGAAACATTAAATCATTGTTATTGTTTGTATTTGACTATTTTTAGATGATAGAGAATGAAAAATTTGACACTAATAATTCATAAACAAGTTTATATAAAAGATTATAATATCACTTTACAATAAACTTATAAGTTATTCTACTTATATATTAATCCTATTACTTATTTTCATAACGTGAAACTTTAAATTTATTTTAAACACTTAACATCTATCATTAGTTCTATAGTTGACTTCTTTGTCCTTTTAATGACCAAGAAATTGAGTGCCTCTGTGAGCAAATTCAGTGAAATGCATGGAAGTTTCTCCTCACTATTAATTCCACAAACAAATGAGATTGTTCATATAATATTATATAGGATTAGAAACAGACGTCTGTGTTACATCAACACTTGTTTCTAAACTAAATAAATAGTTTTAAAAACTTATAAATATGTTTTTCAAATGAAGAAACTGAACATAAAAAATAGATTAAATTGCAGGGCAAGATGGTAAATTTAGTGTATTTTGACGACTTCCAAAAATGTAGAACGATTCAAAGGTACGATGTTACCTCGCAGCTCCTGCTATGCTTGATATTTCTAAGGGATTACCATATCCTCCATTACAACTCGTGAATCTCAAAATTGAAACCACTGCCATCCTCAATTGAAAATAACCCTAGTAGAAATTAGAACAAACCTGGTAGTCACATCTGTTATTTTGCTCCATCTGAAAGTTGACACGTTAGAGCGATAGATCAAATGTATAAACGTAAGCCTTCAATAATTGTGATAGAAATTGGTACCGAAGGCCAATGAAATCAATACAAGTGGTGCAATGCAATGATGAATATGACTTATCATGTCAGTTAGTGTTTTTGTTTTTTTATTATCAAAGTGAAACAACAGTTCAAGAGATGCAATCAGTACAATAAAAATAGACTCTCACGCACATGGTGACAACAATTGCACTTAGCACAGTATTTTTCAGCATGATTTACAATAAAAATAGACTCTCACGCCAAGCAGCTCTTGAGAAAACAGGAGCCATCATTTCAACATACCTGAAACAATTGGAGAACCTTTCTTAAACTATAGTAATGTGAAGGGAAAACTCGTTAAATTTGAAGCAAACCACACAACTTTTACCCTGTGCAAGGAGGAGCACGTTGGGAATGCAAGTGAGTTCAAGTCCCACATTGGATAGAAATGAGAAAGTAGAACACTATATAAAGATGAAAGATTCATTAACTCATTGTCTTAAGGTTTTGGGTAAAGAATGGTGTCAATTCCTTATATAGTTGGGCTCAAGTTTCATTGGTAAACTCTCCCTATTATAATTATTGTCAAAATCTTTGTCAATTTTAAAAATAATATTTATCTCTTTTTAAAAAGAAACTGACACAACAAATTATAGTATAATATCAATATATTATTTTTAATTATCATTAGGAATATTGTTTATAATTATTAACTTGGTATTCATTCAAATTATTACCATATTAAATAGAAACCAAAATTTTAAAAATATTTTCTAGCTATGTTTTCTAAGGAAATTTATACCCATAATTAATTATTATCCTTTATTCTTTTTATTTTACCTTTATTTTTAATTTTTATTTTTATTGACCTATTCGGACGAAATTGGATATTGACAGTACCAATGACGAAAATGAGGGAAGAGAAGGTAAAAATCATCTTTTTCTTTTCAAGACATTATTGGAAGGTGAGAATTTTATGTCAACAGACCCCATGAAATTAGTATATTGATTTTTAGTGATATCTATTGCTGAAGCTTTAGAAAGTTGAGTTTTTCTTTAAGATTTGGTTATTTCTATAGAAATATAACATTGTTGGCTGGGGCTTCATCTTTGTACAATATGTTATAGGAAATAATAAGTGTCACTAACTTGCCTCATACACAAATGGAAGCCCAAAAGGAGAAAGAAAATAGAAACTTTAGATGTAAATACTTGGTTGTTTGGTTTATAACTTTTTCTGTAGTTATTTAATTGAGTTGATTCTTTTTGCATTGCATTCCTTATTCAATTATCTTTATTTTGAGTGTAAGAACTTAAATTTTAGACTTATTTTGTGGTTGCATATTGATTTTGAAAATTTCAGACATTTTGTAGAGCTTAGTTTTGGTTTAAATGTTGATAGATTTGACCTTTGTTGCTTGTTCTAAGTTTTCTGGATACCTATTCGGAATATAATCAAATCTCCATGTACCAAGCGGTCAAATTATTGCTATGGGGTAATGTCGTTCGGTCTGAAGAATGCGGGAGCTACTTATCAGCGTTTGATGGATAAGGTTTTTTCTCATCAAATTGGAAGGTGTATGAAAGTTTATGTAGATGACATGATCATATGGAACAAGTCAGTTTAAGATCATGTGAAAGATCTTGCTGAAGTGTTCGACCAAGTGCGCAGGTAATAGATTGTGGTGATGAAATGAGAAATATATTATAAGTCGAAATTGTACATGTTGATGAGATTGAATTGTATATATATATAACCATGATAAACATATCGGGTTTGTATATAATCTTGAGTTGATGAGATACATTAGTTCAAATTGGGTTTGTGATATTCATTGCATTTGTGAGATATATGAAGTTCATACTTTTAACATTATATAAGTTGTTTAAGGTTGAGTATTTTAAATCTAATTGAATTAAAATAAGTGTAGTTTGAATATTATATATATGAAAAAGTAATTTTAGATTAAAAAGTATTTGTTTTTATTTAATTAGAATCAAAGGGTTGAGTTATCAAATTTGTTCACCTAGCTCAAGCAATATTTTGTTGAATCAAGTAAGAAGCTATATTGGTCAAAGTTATAAATGGTAGTTTGAACAAGAAAGAAATCATATCAATTTTTTTTATTAAGGAGTTTTTGTTGTTGTTGAGTGACAAGTAAATGTAAAAAAAAAGAAGAGAGAGATAGATTGTAACAATTATCCAGCCAACTTGCTCAAGTATTCTCTTCAAAATGTATTTGCTTAAGTATTTGATTAGTTAATAACAATAAAAATATTTTTTCTTTTAAAAGAATAATAAATTGATGTCTTTTAGGCTTAATTAATATTTTGATCTTTATATTTATATTTATGAGGTTTATATTTATGAGGTTGATTCAATGTAATTCTTTATCAATTTTTTTTTCTTAATTATGTTGCCATTTTATTTAAAAAGATTCAATGTTCACAATTTTATTAAACTGGTATTAACACTGAAATGCGAGGAAATGTCATTTTTTCTTTTCTCTTCGGCTTCTTCTAGAATTCAACACTTTTTTCTCCTTTCTCTCTCTCTTACTTTATCATCTAACTTCAACCCTTTTCATCTATTCTTGTTCCTATTTCTTCTTTTTTACCTTAGGCTCTTCACTTTTTCTCGTTCTTTTATTTATTTCTTTTATTCTTTAAACGCAATTTACAATCTTATTCAATCACAAATTATTGGATAAGATAAGTTTTATGTAAGTCTTAAAATTTGACTATACTCAGTATTTTCTTTAAATTTTAAAATCAAAATATATCAAAAATTAAAATAAAGATAAATTTTTATTTCATACTTAAATTTATAAACTAACAACATGTTCAATTCAGAAAAAATAGACACTAACAAAATAAAAAAAAATAACAATACACACTCTTTTATAATTATAGATCATAAGTCAAGGAAGATGTGTCATATTTCATAGGTCATTCCAATCTTGAGAAGTCTCTTGCAAGGGATTGCCATGGAACTTTGACCTTGTCTGAAGTTCTTTCGAAAAAAACTGTACACATAATTCACAATGATTTTATTGATGATGGTGGAGTTTGGGTGAGCCACAACCTCTGCTTCTGCCAACATGTACACCACGTTTTTCTCCAATGCTTTTTCTATGAATTTGAGTTCCTCTTCAGCTCCATGCATGGATGAGGTAAGGAAGTTAGCAGATAACTTGGTGTCACTCCCCCTCAATGATCGAATGGAGTCGGGTGAAGATGATGCTGATTGATTGGTGATTATTCTACTTAAGGAACAATGTGCTTCACTCTTATCACTGCTTTCAACTACCACTGCTTGTTCGATTGCATTTCCACTTCCCTCCACCTCCACCATATGGTAGTTCTCCTCTTGAATGAATGTCTTTAAATTTTGTATCAATTCTGATTCAAACTTTACAAGATCTAAAAAAAGGTCATTGTAACCATGCCTCACAACACAACGAAAAACTCTGTACTCTCTTGGCTCCACTCGTCGAAACAAGAACCTTTCCTCAGATGCAACACTACTCACCGGGATTGTTTTAATAGACACAAACACAAGAATTGAATGGACAGATGGAATGCTAGCTATAAGGTGTGGGAATATGGGAGGAATACCTTGCACTAACTCGGAATACAAAAGTCCAATTCCTGGCACTCGCCTTACATTTGGGTTGTTCGCCACTTCATTCAGATATGCACTTGATACCTTGTTTTTTAACTCAAACATGTATCTTTCTTTGTGTACATAGTGCCAAATTCCCATAATCGACGTCAAGAACATAGCTGATACAATTGGAAAATATCCTCCTCCTGTGAACTTGGTCAGTTGAGATGTTAAATAAAGTAATTCAACGAAACTGAATCCAAAGAAGAATAATGTCACACGCCATAGACTCTTTTCCCATAAAACAAGCATTATCAGCGAAACTAGAGTTGTTGTAATCATCATATCACCAATAACTGCAATCCCTGCATATAATCCACCAAACATTTATGTATAACTCATTTCTCCAACATCTTTTCTTAACAAAAGATGCAGAAAAACAAACATCAATAATAATAATCACTTACCATATGCATGACTAATCTTTTCCGTGGTCTTGAAGGCAGCACACACCACAATACATGCGATCATGAACATGTAGTTGATTTCAGGAATATACACTTGACCATGATGTTTGATGGAAGTGTGCACCACCCTAACTCTTGGAAAACAACCTAGACTTAGGGCTTGAGCTATAATGGAGAATGCTCCTGAAATCATTGCTTGACTAGCTATAATGGCAGCAGCAACAGCCACAACAAAAGTTGGCCAATATAAGGGACCTACAT
>NC_028355.1:149786-174513 GCF_000741045.1 Vigna radiata var. radiata
AATCAAACTCATTTTTATGTGTCTACATATTAATGAATACAGTGCAAAGGCTCCACCTGTGAAATTAAAACTCACATAATAAATAACTTACTATCGTGATTTCATATTGAATAAACATATCAAACGCACTTGTTATGTTAATTTTATCTCAGAATATATTTGATATTTATTATAAAATTATCACTCTATCAATTTTATGTCATGTACATTTATAGTTTTCATTTTTCAAAACATTTACTATTTTTTCTATTTTTTTCTCTAATATAAAAAACACATACGGATGTACAAATCCACAGACACACTGCTCAGGTTCACATTGCATGCACGAAAAGAAGAAAAAATACAATATAAATATCTGTCTGTCATCATTTTCCAAAAAGAGCGTAAATAGCTTAAATTTAATATAAAAGTTTGGTTCAAGATCAAATAAAAGGAACATAATAAAAGTAATATAAACCGCGCGTTACTATTTCTTCATTCTAACGTTTTAGCAAATGAATAATGACATATTTGATGTCTTTTATCAATGCCAAGAAAATAATATCAATAATTATTTACTATATTGTATTATTAGTCGTTCATTTTATTTGTTTAGTTTAAAAATGAAGTTAAAATAACGAAGAACAAAAAATGAAAGTGGGTTTAAAAAGTACTCTTCAAAACAACAGAAAATGAATAACATGTATTCATCTTTTTTGTTTGGTGATTAATGAAAAAAAGAATATTTCGAATTTTATAATAATAATTCTACAATTGTTTGATTTATTTTCAAGTTTGAGAAAAAAAAAATATTTTTAGGGCGTTTCACCTGTATCTCCAAGGATTTCACTTTACACTTTCAAAATTTTATGGAATACTTATAATGCCTCCATTAAAATGTGATTAATTTTTAATAAAGGCAGAAGAATCTTTTGACCAGATTTTTTGACCCATCTATTAAAATATCTTGTTTTTATTTATAATTTAAAGATATATATTTAATGAAATATTAGGATTTTATAAATATATAAATATTTGAATTCATTAAATTAATTATGAATTATATAATTTTGCTTTTAAATATTTAATATTTATTTTAAAATTATTTTAATGGATTAATAATAATTAACACTACCTAAAAAATATTTTAAATTTTTCATATCATTTTTAAATAAATTTATCAATTTTAAGTAAATTTATTTTTTTAATAAATTAAATTATTTCATACAAATTATCTAATTAAAAATTTATAAATAATATAATAAAACATTTTAAAATAATCTAATAAGCATTTATAAATAATATAATTAAAACAAACTATCAAAAAGATATGGAAATCCAAAAGAAGAAATATCAGATCTCCAAATCCGATTGAGATACATTGTTTTTTATAATAATAACTTCTATGTCTTTCATTTATAAACATTAAGCATTTGTTTTATTAGTTTCATTTGTTATTAAATTTTTTAATTTTTCAATACAAATCAAAATAACAAATACAACACAAATGTTAACTTTAATATATGATAATAAAGTCATAAATGAATAATAATAATAATAATTAATAATATAGTTATTATGATAATGTTTATCAAATCTCATTAATTAGAGGGTAAATTTGGAATTTGAAAATACAGGATGAAACTCTTAGTGATGTAAGGTGAAACACACATATTTTTGTAAGAGTCTATATCCAATCCAAATTTAAGAGAAAAAATAACAAATTTGATCCAATGTTGGATTTTTTTGTAATAGTTGATAACGATCCAAGTTTGAAAAAAGGATAAATTTGACAACAAAGCATACCGATGTGGGTTTTGTTCGAGTTCAAAATTGGACTACTCTCTTTCATTTTATTTCCACTTAATATTTCTTTAGTGTATTATTGAAATATCATGAAATAGAGAATAAAGGAAGTGATAATGTGAAAGAAGATTTGTAGAGGTAAGAAGAAGTGGGTAAAAAGTGAGACATATGTTTAGAAAAAGAATGGTACCGTTGCCATTGTCGTTAGCCCACAGTACGATGAAGACGTATTTAATCATAGGAATGAGGAGGATGGTATAGATGATAAGGGACAAGACACCCAAAATATCATCGTTATGTTTGATTCCATTGGTGAAGGTGCTAGCATATACGTAAAGGGGTGATGTCCCAATATCACCATATACAATTCCTAGGCTTTGAAAAGCTAAGCTAAGAGTAATTCTCCATCCCATCTGTTCAAATCATATAAATAAATGAGTACATATATATTCATAGATTATGAACTGAAATATGTGTATAAGATTGATTACCTTGTGTGCATCCATACAAACTCTTCCAGCCTCTAAACTCAAAGAATTTATGTGCCTTAGTTTTCCTTCTGCTCCGGTCATCTTCACTCTCAATACACTTTCTTCTTTTTCTTCTCTACAGTTGGAGTTAAAAATATTAAATTTGTGTTCTTTTGCATTCGTTTTTATAGACACACAAGTCAGTTATTATTGATATCCTCTTACATCCTGCCACGTGTTGATCCTCTACACACTCCATCAGCCAACGACAACACGCCAAGTCATCACTATCTTTACAAAACCCTAATTTCCATAGCGTCATGTCATCACCATTTCATCACCATCCACCGGAAATGGTGAACCTCGAACGAACCTCCATCACCATCAGCTTCGCGTAACCACACCTCACGCCACTATCCTTGCCGGCCACCACGGATCAACCAAAAACCACCATGAATCGTGAGGCCTCCTCGCGTCTTCTCTCTCGCGCCACCACCATCAACCCTTGAGCAGCGCCGTTTTTGCGAGCTCCTTCGTGTCATGGAAGAACCACCAAACACAGCAAATCGCACCACGCGAAAGAACCCAGAATCTCGAATACCTATCGCAGAAACCCTCCACTCACAGATCCAACGCGACCCAGAATAGCCACCACTGCTTCTCCTCAGGACCACCATTAGCCACCTCATTACCTTCGTCCAATCTAGCACGCGAATCCTAAAATCGCAGAGTGTCAATCCCAGACCGCAAGAACCACGCGAAATGCAAATTGAAACCACCCAGACGAGAGTTCAAAATTTGTGTTCTCCATTTCGAAAGCCACATATCAGAATCGCCTGCAAAACCCCAATTCGTTCATCAAGCTTCTCCAATCTACACCGCGAATTCAAATCACCTGCAAGAAAACCAATAACAACATAACAAGACCACGATAATCATCTTTCTCAATCGCAAAATGAAAAGCAGAACCATGAATCTCCAGGCACAGGCACCCCCTTGCAAAACACAAAACCCTCATTTGGACGGAGAAGGAAAATGCCACGTGGCAGATTGGATAATGAATCTGGTGAAAAGGTCAAACCCTAGTCAAACTAGGTCAAGTCACTTATACAATATTTACTTGTAAGTTTTCTACTACTTGTACAACTACTACTGGTAAGTTTTCTACTTCTTTCAATCTTCTTTTCTTTCTCCCCGCTTGATGCATGCTTTTTCTACAATGGCCTGTGTGATACATGTAAGATTATTCATTGCCTGCTGAAACACACACCACACCAGCTTCTCTTCCTTCAACAAAATCATCCATGGCAGAAATAGAAGCAAACCTATAGAAAACCAGACAGACGAACGAATGTATATGTCTTCATGTGTTGAATATTTTACTTAATTGTACCAAAGCTAGATTCTTATTTTATAACACGTTTACACTTTCAGATGCATATTGACAATGGTTTTTGAGTTAATTAACTTTTAAAATGCCCGAAGAAAAAAAAGAGAGTTAATCATGTATTTCAGAATACTAGCTCACACAAGTTTTTGTGAAACTTTTGACTTTTGACCTTTCATGAAGAAACTGATCATCTTTGGAAATGTGCGATCAGATCTATGAAGAAAAAAAAGCCAGCCATGCACCCAGCAAGCATAGGATATCTTAATCATTTCTGTTTGAATTTTTCCTCTTAAATTTTTTAACCTTTTCATCATAGATCGTTCCTAAATCATTACGATCCAGAGGTGATATGTATATATATTTCTGTCCAATGCTAATGTATGAAAAAAAAAATTAACATCATATCTAATGTAACCTATAACTAATTTTATTTCTTATTTACTTTTTATTTTGTTTATATACATCTTAAATATATTTTTCTGCAATTGAAGGAGACAATAGAAATGGTATAATTCTAATCAGTGTTAAATATGTTTTTAGTCCCTATACTATTAAGCGGTTTTGGTTTTAGTCTCTCTCTCAAAGTAAGGTACATTTTAGTCCTCCGACTTAAAGAAATTGTAATTTTAGTCCTCCAAAACTAACATAGTTAAAAATCATCTACACGGTTGACTGACATTTTTTTTCTTGAGTCAGTGTTTAAGCTTTTCTCCCTCTCTCTCCCTCGTCTCTTCCTTCCTTCTTCCACTCCATCTTCAGTTGCAATGCATCATCTCGGTTCTCCTCACCCACCCCCTTCTCCCCCAGTCGTCGAGACATCCAATGACGCCGCGTCGGAACGAAACTGCTGCTATAGCCATATCCGCCCACCCGATATCCACCAAAACCACCACGCTTGGAGAGACCATTGGGATCGGCGAGTTCGAGGACTATGAGAAAAAGCAAGGCTATTACGTTTCTGCTTTTGTCTCTCGTGTGCTTTGTGATTTTGAAACCAATAGAACACATTCTTCCCTTTGATTTTTTTCATACTTTCCTAATTGAACAATGATCTACTCTATTTGCTGAGCATTCGGAGTTCTCGTCCCTCCTTTGTACAACATCGCCAATATACCTATCTGTTCTTGCGTTGGATTGCACCGCGTCCCTCCTGGATGCGTTTCAACCTGTTCATTAATCATAGCAAACAAACAAAGAATTAACAACAAATACGCATCTTCAACCAATCTGTGATCGGTTCCTTCCTTTCTCAAAAAATAAACTATAATTAATAAATGCATGCGCACCGCATATAATAGTGTGTTTTAGCTGACAAAATCATGAACAAAATTTCCTGAGGCATGTAGAGTCACTATCCTTAAGGACTTATCCGTGGTGTACTGCGCAAGTCCCTCAGGATACAACATGAACTTCTCGAAATGTATTCGAGGGTCACAGAACTAGCAAGAAACTCTATAAAGAGTATAAATTAACCCAGAATATTTTTAGAAGAAGGAAAAGAGACAAAGGATGAAACTCATACAAGAGGAGAATGAGAAAGAATGAATTTTTTTGTGTTTTGGAATGGGAAAAGTGTTCTCTATATATAGAGCTGGAAAGAATCAATTAAAATAAAAGAAATTAAAAATCATAAAATTTTTAAAGTTGGAATTGATTCACATTGAATATTTGAACGTTGGCATGTTTAATAAAATGTTTTCGTTTGCTAATTAAAATACGAACTTTGCATTGCAACTCAACTATTTGAAGTTCAATCTCACAATTAATGCTTTTTAACTTTGCAATATTATAACAATCCCCCACATATTGCAAAAGTTGAAAGAAAAGATAAAAAACTTTTATTCTAGGCTTCATAGGATATAATGCATAAGAGCTGGTATAGTAAGCTATATGAACCAGTCTTAGATTTAGAAACTTATCACACAGTGTAGTTGGTATAGCAAGCTATATGAACCAAAGACACTTGGCGTGTGTTAGAGGTTTATCAATCACAATACACCCCCACTATCCTTGCTCTTATCGTTGTACTGCGCTTACTAAGCCATGCGCGTGCCTGGTATTCATGAGTGTTCCAGAGATCATGCCATGATCTCATGCAAGCGGCCCCACTTGACAATCATATAAGTGATGTAATAAGTCATCATTCTTTTCTATTTTGTCACTAATCTAAATATATACTTCATTATTTCATATTTTTTCCTAATTTAAAAAAAAAAAAACAAACACGACATACAAACACGGACGTATGCATACACAAACTCACACACAAACAAACAGACATATGCATACACAGATGTACGTACACATACGTACACAAACAAAATTATTTTCTTTTGTAATTACTGAGTTGAAAAAATAAATATGTGCTTGTTATTGTTGATTTAGTTACTGATATTTATTTATATATATTTGTTTTTTTATCCTCTAAAGACAATATAGTTTAATAACAAATGGTTGAGTAGGATTATATTACATTACACGGCTTTTTATATCTATTATCAAATTGAATAAGCATTACAATATTTGAAGAGTTAAAAGGTGGACACGCAAAGGGTTCTTTTGTTGATTATGGGTAATTGTAAAGTAACAAGCTTTAGTAACATCAGAATTAAAGGGAAGTCTATATTTATTGTGCTTAGGGATGGGTGGAAGAGATATGTCATATTTCGTATGTCATTCCAATCTTAAGAAGTCTGTTGCGCGGGATTGCCATGGAACTCTGACCTTGTCTAAAGTTCTTTCGGAAGAAACTGTACACATAATTCACAATGATCTTATTGATGATGGAGGAGTTTGGGTGAGCCACAACCTCTGCTTCTGCCAGCATGTACACCACGCCTTTCTCTAATGCTTTTTCTATGAATTTGAGTTCCTCTTCAGCTCCATGGATGGGTGGGGCAAGGAAGTTAGCATATGACTTGTTGCCACTGCCCCCCAATGATCGAATGGAGTCAGATGAGGCTGATGCTGGTTGATTGGGGATTATTCTACTGGAGGAACGATGTGTTTCCCTCTTATCACTGCTTTCAACAACTGTTGCTTGTTCGATTGCATTTCCAATTCCCTCCACTTCCACCATATGATAATTCTCCTCTTGAATGAATGCCTTTAGATTTTGTATAAGTTCTGACTCAAACTTTGCAGGATCTTCAAGAACATCATTGTAACCATGCCTCACAACACAACGAAAAACTCTGTACTCTCTGGGCTCCACCTGTCGAAACAAGAACCTCTCCTCCGATGCAACACTACTCACGGGAATTGCTTTAATAGACACAAACACAAGAATTGAGTGGACAGATGGAATGCTAGCTATAAGGTGTGGAAATATAGGAGGAATGCCTTGCACCAGCTCAGAGTACAAAAGTCCAATTCCTGGCACTCGCCTTACATCTGGGTTGCTCGCCACTTCATTCAAATATGCACTTGATACCTTGTTTTTTAACTCAAACATGNATNTTTCTTTGTGCACATANTGCCAGATTCCCATAATCGACGTCAAGAACATAGCTGATACAATTGGAAAATACCCTCCTCCTGTGAACTTGGTCAGTTGAGATGTTAAATAAACTAATTCAATGAAACCGAATCCAAAGAAGAATAATGACACAAGCCATAGACTCTTTTTCCATAAAACAAGCATTATCAGTGAAACCAGAGTTGTTGAAATCATCATATCACCAATAACTGCAATCCCTGCATATATTCAATCAAACGTTTATGTATGACTTGTTTCTCCAACATCCTTTCCTAACATAAGATACATGAAAAAAACAAGCATCAATAATATTAATAATCACTTACCATATGCATGACTAATCTTTTCTGTGGTCTTGAAGGCAGCACACACCACAATGCATGCAATCATGAACATGTAATTGATTTCGGGAATATACACCTGACCATAATGTTTGATGGAAGTGTGCACNACCCTAACTCTTGGAAAACAACCTAGACTTANGGCTTGNGNTATAATGGAGAATGCTCCTGAAATCATTGCTTGACTAGCTATAATGGCAGCAGCAACAGCCACAACAAAAGTTGGCCAATATAAGGGACCTACATGTTANTTTTAATTATTAATTAATTCACACATGAAAGGAGAAATTAATTTATTAAATGTGTTACTTGTTAAAAAAGGATTACTTCCAACTTGTTAAACATATTGTGTCTAGATGGTTAAAATAAAATTACTTACCTGGAATGGAATCATAGAAAGTATTAGCTACATTGTCAGGAAACTTCCTCAAATATGCTGCTTGCCCAATGTATGCAATCACGATTGATGGACATGTAATGAAAGAAAAGCTTATCTGCAACACATTATATTGCATCATCAATTTAAGTTCAATTATACAATCAATTGTAGCTTGAAACACCTTTTGTGAAGAAATTAACCTTAATAATAAAGATATTTACTCACCTGAATGGCTCGCACATTAAAGTGACCTAAGTCAGCAAACATAGCCTCAGATCCTAAAATGACATATATGTAAGTTAAAATAAAAGGTTGAATAATTTAATCGGAAATAATTAAGAAGAGATATATATTAGTCACCTGTTATGCATAAAAAAACTCCACCAAGTGATAACCATCCTTTCTTTCCATTACGTTTGAAGTAATCATATATATATTTTGGATAAAAGGCACGTAATACTCCAATGTCATATTTGAATAAGTTGTAAAAACCAATTCCAGCGATGAACAAAAACCACATCAAGATAATTGGAGCAAAGGAGAACCCCACTTTATCAGTACCGAATCGTTGAACAGAAAATAGGACTACCAAAATTGCTATTGTGATTCCCACAACAGCATCTGAAAAAATAGAAACAACATTAAGCACATTTGAAAGAAATTGCATTTAAAAGGAGACATGGTAAGACGTTGATGACACACCTTGACCTAATGATTTACTGATCCCACTTACAGCTGAAAGTACTGCACAACATTAAGCAATATATAACAGTATGAGAGGAGCTTAATTGCTTGGTAAATATATTGTCACATTAATTAGAAAAACATAGAAATATAAGAAATTGAGGAACCTGATATTGATGGAGTAAGAATGNCGTCTCCTATAACCATGGAAGTTCCCATTATTGCAAGAAGCACAAGCACAACTTTTGCAACATTACTGCCTTCGAGTTTCTGCTTTAGTTTGTGAGCTCGTTTNACCTGACTCGATGGNGTTTCTAGTTTGTAATTAGAAAGCTCCCTATCNTCTGGTTGTTCATTTGGAATCAAACTCATTTTTATGTGTCTACATATTAATGAATACAGTGCAAAGGCTCCACCTGTGAAANAATCAAACTCATTTTTATGTGTCTACATATTAATGAATACAGTGCAAAGGCTCCACCTGTGAAATTAAAACTCACATAATAAATAACTTACTATCACATTTATTATGTAAAAAAACACATAAATATCTTTTTGTCACCATTTTCTAAAGAGAGCATAAATAGTTTAAATTTTATATAAAAACTTGATTATAGATTAAATAAAAGGTAATTACTGTCATAAATCTGTCTTAATAATTGTTATTTTTATTATAAAAATATTTTACACCTTTCTTGTGACATATATGTGATACATGTTGTAATAAGTTATTATTATTATTTTTTTTATTAATCTCGATATACACGTCATTATTTTTTCCTACTTTAAAAAAATACACAAATATGTATACACAGAAAGAAAGAATATTCATATGTACAAGCATACACATAAATAAACAAACTCATCAATTAATATATATATATATATATATATAGACACACAATAATTACTAAGTTGAAAAAATAAATATATATTTGTGATTCTTGATTTAGTTGTTTATATTTATTTTTATATATTTAATTTTTTAAAGACAATATAGTTTAGTAAAAATTGAATTTTTTTCTTAAACGTCCAACAAATAAGAAATAAAAAAAAGAAACACATAGAAAGGACAATAAGTCTGTCAAAGAAAAAACAATAAGATAAAGTCTTTTGTTAAAGTCGATAACCGATCCAAGTTTAAGAAAAGGACAGATTTGACACCAAAACCAAAGCATACCGATCTGGGTTTTGTTTGAGTTCAAAATTGGACCACTCTCTTTCATCTGGTTTCCACTTAATATTTGTTTAGTGTATTATTGAAATATAATGAAATAAAGAATAAAGAATGAATGTAACAGGAAGTGATAAAAGAATATGAAAGAAGATTTGAGGAGGAAGAAAAAACTAGGTGAAAACTGAGACGGTGGTACCGTTGCCATTGTCGTTAGCCCACAATACGATGAAAACGTATTTGATCATAGGTATAAAGAGGATGGTGTAGATGATAAGGGACAAGACACCCAGAATATCATCATTATGTTTGATTCCATCAGTGAAAGTGCTGGCATATACATAAAGGGGTGATGTCCCAATATCACCATATACAACTCCTATACTTTGAAATGCTAAGCTGAGAGTAATTCTCCATCCCATCTGTTCAAATACAGTAAATAAATGAGTACATGTATTTTTAAATTATGAGCTGAGATGTGTATGAGATTTATACCTTGTGAGGGTTGTGTGCAACCATAGAAACTCTTCCGGCCTCTAAATTTAGAGAATCTATGCGTCTTAGTTTTGCCCATGATACCTTTCGCTCTTTCAGCTTAAGGTTCTTCTCTGCCTCTACTGTTACACCAGTTTCCTCCGTGCTCTTTCTTCCATCATCTTCTTCTGCTCTAGACATTTTCACTCTCCACACACTTTTTTCTTTCTCTTCTTCTCTGTAGTTGGAGTTGGAGTTAGAGATGTTCAATATCTATTACTTTGCATTAGTTTTTATAGGCACATAAAGTCAGATCTTGATACCCTCTTGCTTACTTCTAATATTATATTTTATCATCAATAATTGTATTTTTTTTTTGTTTAATCTTTAAACTGCGCCTCCCTCACGAGCTTTTCAGTTGACTTTTGTGGTTGTTGTTATTACGTGTTATGGAAACACTTCCTGGTTTACTTTTATTTCTAAAATTTTCAATTATTTACGTTTAACATTTATTCATTCCATTATTGCTTTCTTTACTTTAATTTGTCTGCATGCGTCACCACTGTAGAATAATGTTTCTTTTTTTAATTCATTAATTACAATATGTCTTCATCACAGAATGACTTTAATGCTAATAAATTATCTGTATAACGTTAAAAATAGTTAATTAGCGTATTTAATGGTATAATGATTCAATAATTAAGTTATGGATATCATGTTGGGAGAAAAAGCAGGATGACAACGTCAAAAGTTGACAAAATAAAATATGTTTTTAAAATATTTTAAAAAATAAGTATTTGAGTTTAAAAATATTTTAAATATGTCTTTAATTTATTTCTATAAATTTTAATTTAATTTTTTTATACACTACTAATTAAGTTATGAATATCATGTTGGGAGAAAAAGTAGGATGACAACGTCAAAAGTTGATAAAATAAAAAAATGTTTTTAAAATGTTTTAAAAAATAAGTATTCGAGTTTAAAAATGTTTCAAATATGTTTTTAATTTATTTTTTAAAATTTTAATTTAATTTTTTATACACTAATAAAAATTATAATACATCTCTTAAAGGAAATAGTACAAAAAAATAATTATTTAACTAAAATAATTGAAATTTAACATAAATGTTTTATTTTTAAGCTTCTGAAGGATGATAAATTAGATTCATGAAAATAACATTTAAGTTACTACATTAGAGTATAAAAAATGTCTTATATAGTTGGAGCGATAAAATTACACTTAAGAAATGAATTAAAAATAAAAATAAAAATATAAAAAAGTAAAAGATAATATTCTACATAATAAAAATAAATAAATAAAAAATGAGTAAAAATAATTAAATGTGTATTTTAAAAATAATTTGATACATCAATTAATGAAATTGCAAAAAGGAAAACAAATATATAAAGAGTGTGATGAGATAAAAAAAATATCTTGAAAATAAAAGAAAAATAAAGCTTTTCATGTGTTAAAGTGTTAGAATTGTTAAGAGATAATGATAATTGTTTTAGCAAACCAAAAAAATTTCATATAAAACAAAAATTAAGGATTAAAGAAAATAAAAAAGATATTTTTTTATATTGTTTACTAAATGAAAGGTTTAAGCAAAATATTTGAAATTGAGAGTAAAAATAATTTTGTAAAAAAATAATGAATTTAAAATATTAAAAAAGAGTAAAAATGTGAGACATAAAACTATTTGATAGAATGTAATTAATAAAAAGGTTAAATATGTTTTTGGTATGTTAAGTTTAAGCTATCTAATAAAATGTGAGGATTTTAGTGATTTAAACCGTAGGAGATGAGTACTGAGACGGGTATAGAAACAGGAATGGAGCGGGATGTACATACTCTCATATGCGTTCTCACATCCAATTGAAAAATGGGATATTATTCGTATTCATAAACAATTAATGTAGGAATTCTCCGTAAAAAAAAACAAAATAGGGATAGATTCAAACAATACCTGTGAAAACGAATTTATTTGTCGTATCTAAAAAAAAAGTAATCGATCGAATGGAAAAAAAACAAAAATTAGAATTCTGTTAAGTAAAAAATGGTTATAAGAAAATTTTTATATCGATAAATAATTAGGAGTGAAGGATTGTGTAGTTTTAAGACTATACTCATAAATACAATGATGAATGATTAACCAAACTTCTAATTTATGGATAACTCAACTTAAAGGAAGCATAATTGAGTGAGAGAGATATATACCTTGGGTTTTTCATCCAAAGTGGGTGATCTTAAAAATTTAATCAAAATAATATGTTTAAAATTTATATATTTAATCATTATCATTAATTAAACAAAAATACATAATTTAATATTGAAATTTTCTTGGATGTTTCTTTTAAAAAAACGATAATTTTGTAGTTGTATTTGATACGGATTTCATTTTAAATAAGTTTTTATAATTTTATCTCTTTGATTTATTGGATATTCTCATATCTTTGATTCCATGTTTGAAAGTAATAATATGAAACTCTTCATTTATTATTCTTTAAATCTTAAGAAGGGTTAATTGAACTATTAGTATCATGTTTGAAAATAGGTGAAAAAATTGAATTTATGTTATTTTCAATTTCACATGTAACTTTTCTTTTATCACTTTTAAAAAATGAATTTATTATTTTATTCTTCATCAATATACTTGTTTAACAACAAAGTTCAAGATTTAGAAAAATAAATAAATTATCATAATTAACAACCAATTATGAAAAAACACATAATAGTTAATATTGTAATACACAAAATTTTAAAATTTTGATTGCCAAATCCTACCTACCTCCCATTATGCTCTGTCCCTTCTCATACAATATTATCGTTTGAAAAACTTTCGGAATAATGTAAATATTATATAGCATTGAGGTTATGTATTAGTAGATAACAATAAAGTCTATTAATATTCTATTTTTGCTAGTTTTGAAAAAACACAACTTTATCTCATACTTAAAAAAACGTAAAATTAAATACATGTTATTAAAGATTACTATTTTATTTGTCAGAGACTTTCTCTGAGTGTGTGGTGGCACTAATTCGTATTAAAAATTTCTTTCAAAATAATTACAATTTAAAACTGTTATTGTAATAGTTTTCCAAAGTCAAGACAAAAAAAAATGAGTTTGACTAAAATCACGCCAACTACTCTTTTTATATAGGACATCAAAAGTTTTCCGTACTAACCAATAATACTCATTTAAAATTCAAAAACTCCAAAATTAATTAATTATGCTTAGTAAAATATTTTGAAAATAAAAGGTTACTTGAATAACACTAAAGCCAATTTAAAACAAGGATAATGATATTTAAACATTTTTTTTACAATATTTGAACATTGATTACGTGTCAATTTGTGATTGGTCAAAAATTACTTCATAATCAATAATAATAATCATAAATATTATAGTGGAGTAATTTTCGATCAATCACAGATTGACACATAATCAAAATATTATCAAAAAAATGTTGTCTAAATATCATTATCCTTAAAACAATTTGTCTAATAACGCTTTCTCTGATTTTAAAGTAAGCACGTAAATAAAGAAAGAGAGAATGCAGTTGTTTGGATATATAAACATCTATGTTTTTACACTACTTAAATCTCTAAATTGAGAATGAATATTTGACTGACCTCGTTGTCTTTTTTTCCTTGTTTTTTATATTACAGACGGATAAACAATTACTTTATCCTTCCTTTGTCCTATTCAATAATTTTTCTTCGTTCCAAACAAAATTTAATGATACGTTTTGTTCGGAAAATAATTTAAAAATAAGAAAAGAAAAGGAATAAATTTTTATATTTTAATAAAAAAAATTAAAAATAAAAAATACATAAAATAACACATATTTTTATAGACATAGATGGATTTACTAATAATTTTCTTTCCAATAGTAATTTATTTTTACTTTTAAGTTTGATGTTAAAAAGTGAAAGGACTTAAAATCTTGCATATCTTAATTTCTTTTGTTTCTTCACTGTGTTTTTCTTCTTATTGATCCAAAGAAAGAGAAGAATAAAAAAAATCAAAATATAATAATTGATGTGATATGAATAAACATAAGTATAAAAATATTGTTATTGACAACAATTGCGTGTTTGAACAAAAATAAACCTATTCCATTCAGTCATTTAAAAATGCTTTTGGCTCTCACGTTATCATTTGAGGTTTTGTCATTCATGTAATTAATATTTCTTATAAAGCTTTATATATATATATATATATATATATATATATATATATATATATATATATATATATATATATATTGTTTTCTTTTCAGCTTTTATTGTATAAATATAAAGATAAAAAAATATATTTTAGAAATGATAATAGTTTAAAAATAATAAGACTCAATTATTTTAATATTAAATGGTTTTAATATAAATAGTTTCATTATAAACGAGTTTCATTATTTTAAAACACATTATTTCTTTGTAAATCACATAAAATTGATCCTGACGACAATTTCTTCAATTTAGACTGATTAGTTTCTTCGTTCAAGTAAATTGAGTCCTGATCCTTTTTTTTTGTCTTTTCTTATATATATTGCATGTGGGTCCCGCTCAACTTGCATGCGTCTTTTGAGTCTTTAGTTTGAGTCTTTGTTGATAAATGATTCTAACGATATACCTTGATTGTGTTTCTATTATTCGTAGGAGCAGATAGAATTTTGTGAGCTCTTTTAGGACCCTGGAGTTGTTTGATCATCTATTAGGTAAGGGAAACTGATTACTTTGATTTTGGCTGATATACAAGTTTTGATTGATGCTTGTATGCTCGTGCGGTAGTTGGATTGTGTAATTGAGTTGTCTGATGAGATATGACCTGTTAAGTTGAATTAAGAAGCTTGAATTGCTTTAGATATAATGTGATTGAAACTCTATTATGATTTAATGATTGAGCTTGTATTTGGACTGAATTGTATTGTTGAAATGCATAAAATTTGAGAATTTGTTGGTTTGAACATTTGTGGTAGGTGTTAGACTTGTTTTGTGTGACATCCGGGCACTGACGAGGACGGAGAATGATTGTGTGCGAGAGGCACAGAGTGCAGCTCCTGACAGGCTTCCAATGGAAGGGACACATAGGCGAATTGAAGATACATCAGAATGAAAGGGAGATAGCTTAAAGGAATTGATTTGGCTACTCATATAAACAATTGCATTTGCTTTTCGGTAGCCTAACCCATAAGTACTCCATGGTTAAGCGTGCTTAGCCTGGAGTAATTTAGGGATGTGTGACCTTCTGGGAAGTTTTTCCAGAAAGTGTGCGAGTAAGGACAAAGCACATTGGAAAGCCTCGTGTTGATGTGTGGGGGCAGTCAATATTCCCTGTAAGTTGTCGGGGCGTTACATTTTGCAGGGTTGAAATGATATAAATCTACAGAATTCTGTTATGCAAAATTATATAGACACGTTGAGCGAGCATATACTCACTAGGCAAAGTCAAAGTTGGAAAGTTATTGACGATTGCTAAGCGAGAATATACTCGTTGGATGACTTTTAGAAGAATTTAAATATGCAAGTTTAAGTGGTTTTCTCATTGAGCAAGCATATTTGTAGGCTAAGCGAGTGTATTGTCAAACACTACTAGTTGAGCAAGCAGATCTAGTGGCTTAGAGAGTGTGATTTCGGTGAGCAAGCTGATTTAGTAGTTGAGTGAATAGGCTTTCGCTAAATGAGTAGATCTAAGTTTTCATATACTAGAATTTTAAGTAAGTTTTCATATACTTCTTATGATGTGTTTAATGAGTGTGATTATGTGAATGTTAAAAATTGTTTTATAATATGATTATGAGTATGTATGATGTTTATTCATGTATGATAATATGATGACTAGTTTGTAATGTGTAATTGAGAATGGTTGGAACCAATCCAAGGAGGAATTGGTGGTGATGTTGTTAGTGCGTGCTTTGACATGTGGTGATTCTAAAAGTATGTATCATGACCAATCATTCAACTCATATATTAAAAAATGGGGTGTTGGAGAGAATGACAGAAGGTCTTTACCGTAGTAAGGTAATAATCTCTGCATTTATGACTCTGCAGAGTATAAATACTATTACAAGTGTACACCTATATTGAAATACATACGTGTATTTGAATAATGGAATCTAGAACCAACTAATTATATGTTTATATGAGTTATAAAATATTATAAATGTTTAACTAATATTTGATATATTAATTGTTTATGAAGTTTTCTTTTGGACACTAGCTTATCATGTAGTTTCTTTTGTTGTCTTTGGTGTACTATTTGTTCTTTTTACTATGATTACTTTATTGGTGTGAGTAGATGAGGGATATGTAAGTGAGTAGCTCAGGGATATATATTGAAGCATCTCTAGTGAAAAACAATGATATCACATAATGTCTTCTTAGTTGTCTAGTAATTACAATCAACTCTTTTAGATATATTTATTATTATAAATATTTTCTTCTAAGTAACTATATTAACATTATATCTATAAGTTAAAAAAAAATCTGTTTTATTTTATTAATTTCATAACGTCTTATTTTATCAATGATAAACTATTAAATTAGAATCTATAATCAACATATTTGTTTAACCCGTCTTTTAGAACATACTTTATCATTGATTGAAATCAAATATTTTTTATACATAGTTTTTTATTTAATATTTTTTTAATAGTTTCAAATAAATTAAATGATAATAGAATGTCCGAGCATGTGATAAAAAATTTATTGCAAGCTCATCTCTAAAAATAATTCATATTTTTGTGTGATAAATATAATTTCCTATCTATTTGACTAGTATCTCCTGCTATCCAAAATAATTTGCTTAAGGTTAATGTGTATAAGAAGCATTTAACAAATAAACATTTAATATGTTTTGCTTAAAATGTTTTTATTTAATATAACATGTACATGGTTTTTTTTAATTATTTTTAAATATCCTCGTAAATTTTAAATATAATAATTTTTTTAAAAAAAAAGTGTCTATATAAAAATAATAATAAATTTTGAAAGTTATTGTAAAATATATTTAATTTTGAAATAAATAAATAATAATAATTGTCAAATGTAGGATTAAATATGTTTTTAGTCCCTATACTTTGGGGTAATTTTGGTTTTAGTCCCTCTTCAAAACTAAGGTACA
The DNA here is from genome assembly GCF_000741045.1 of Vigna radiata var. radiata. Classification (NCBI taxonomy): domain Eukaryota; kingdom Viridiplantae; phylum Streptophyta; class Magnoliopsida; order Fabales; family Fabaceae; genus Vigna; species Vigna radiata. The sequence continues at coordinate 167,087 of NC_028355.1, forward strand.
AATTAGTCCTTCAACTTTAGAAAAGTCTGGTTTTAGTCCTTTTTGCCAATTTTTTTTTAAGTTTATTTGTTGTTTCAAACGCGTTTCTCAGTTAACATTGAAGCAAAAATGTATCAAACAGTCTAAACAATCCAAATACTATAATGAAACTTGCTTGAAACAGCAAATAAAGTTAAAAAAATTGGGTAAAAAAGACTAAAACCAGAATTTTCTAAAGTTGAAAGACTAAATTGTATCTTAATTTGAAAGAGAGACTAAAACCAAAATCGCCCCAAAATATAGAGACTAAAAACGTATTTAACCCTGAAATGTATGGAATAGAAAATACAATATTTAGAGAGTGATGTCATGAATTAAGTATTAACAACGTAAGAGAAAAGAAATGAAACAGTGACTTTTTTATTATAATATAATTATAATAGTTGGATGCGCATGCTGGTAGATGTGGTGGATAATTGGCTTCGTAAAGTCAGAAAGCGTTCAATTTTTTACTAGTCCATTATACTTTTACAAAATACAATTTTATTTCTGGAAGAAAGATCAAGGAATGTTCGAAATTAGCTCTATTGTGACTTTTAAGCATAAATTTAGATTAAATTCTTGTTTTTTAATTAGAAAATTTAAATTAATTTTGGTATTTTAAATTAACATTTAATACATTTTTTTATATTGTAACTATTAAGGTGAAAATGAACATACAGTACTAATAAGGCTTTAGAAATTACATTCCATTTTTTCTACTTTTTTCACACTCAAGTTTTTTCTTTTGATTATCTTGCATACTTCCCATTTAAAACTTTATTTAAGAAACTCATTTTCTAAAACGATTTCCGTATGGTAAATATTTTTAAAGTAATTTTTTATTTCAATGATTGGTGTACACGTTATTTAAGTGAAAAAAATTGTAAAATACTCATGTGTTTTAATTTCTTTGACCATTTAACATATGAATATTAAATAAATCAAAATTATAATAAATAACTTGTATAGTTTACTTTGTTAAAATTATATGTAATTTAGTGCTTGTAGAAAATACCTTCAAAATTAATTATTTTTAATAAGAATGTTAAGTGGCATTGAAATTTTAAAAGTTTGTTAATTGTCTATGAAGCGTTCCCATAGCATTTACTTTATATGTAGAAACATTTTGAAAAAAATATGAGACCACAATATATTTTTCCGCCTTCAAAGTGATGAAATATGTAATGTGGGATGTGACAACACCTCGTCAAATATAGTTAACTATATCTTTTAAAATGTAAAATTTTAGTCGACTGTATGCTTTTATAATGATATTTATAATTAACTATGTGATTTAATAATTACTTTACATTTGTATTATAATAAAAGAAAATAAAGACCCTTTTTATTCATAGATATATAAAGATAATTTGTATTTTTTATAATAATCAGATGGTAAAAAATATTAATAAAAATTAATAAATTATTAACAAAAAACTAATTAATCTAGAAAAATATTTTACTCTAAAAAAAAAACTCCTCCACTAAACAACTTTATTTTCTTTTCTTTTTTCACCTACCTTCTTTTCCTATGACCAAATAAAGACCCATTATTTTTATATAACAAAATTATAATTACAAAAGTAAATATAAATAACTTTTATAACTTGATTATAGATGTTAAGACAAAATTATAAAGTAAACCTTGTTTTGAAATTTAATTGATAGTTTAAAACAAAATAATGTTTAATCATATAGGACAAATGATAAAATGTTATAAGGAATTGTAACAAAACATCTAATCACTATAGCGTCTAATAAAAAGTTAGATTGTTTAGGATAGATGTAATCAACGCTAAACTTTAAGTTACTCAAAACAGATTGATAACTTTTTGGCAAGTATATCAAATCGTTATAAGTAATATAATGAATAAGTCAAATATCGTTCTCCTAAGGGAATTTGTGTCACGTTATTCAATTAAATTATTTATGAAAATCAATTACTGAAGAGAACATTTGATTTCAATTTTAGATAATAACATGAAATTAACAACACAAAAATTTAAGATTTAACAATATGATAAAATATCACTGGAATTGGTCTTTGACAAACATTTCAGTTATATCCTCGACAACATACGTATTCTTAGCATAGTCACTTTTAGTTTCTTTTCTTATGTTTCTGGTTCTAAAAATACTTCCAAGTACAAAAGAATCTTTAAAAAGAATTATACTTTTGTATCATCTAAAGCAAGTCAAGAAAAGAACAAGAACAGAAGCATATATTGCACAGGAAATTTACATCAATGTACTGTCATGCAACTAATTCCAATGAACAGAAAAATTAGCCTATCTTAGACATCTCAAATTTACTTTTCACAACAATTCCTTACAGAAAGTGAGTTCTTGATGTCTTGAATAGTCTCCTTATGGTCTCCTGAAATCTTCTAGAGCGTTTTCGTATTTTTCGTGTCAGAAGATGGTTTCTGCGTTCAGTCACGTCTTTTAAAAGCCACTTAACTTAATTTATTCGCTCAGCGCACAAGTGTGTGCGCTATACGAATTTCCAAATTTCTCTTTTTCTTTAACTGTTGTTATTCGCTCAACGCACAAGTACTGGTGCGCTGTGCGAATTTTGTTCTCCTGGCTCTGCGAAGTTTGGCTTGCGCTCTGCGAGAATTGACTGACAGATTCCAATTTATACATTTTTTCCTGTACAATAATTCACATAACAATCTACTACCTATTACAACTTTTCACTAAGTAATGACATGAATAATTATAAGTGTAAAAACAACTCTTTTTCACACTTATCACAGATAACGCCAAACAATAATATTCGAAAAATGTCTAAACGCCTAGGATAGTCTAACGCTTTAAAGCATATACTTTCTAGTACATCTTTATGTGTTGTGGTATGATTTCTTTCTTCTGTGCAAATTTTCACGTTTATTCAAAGTCTACTGAAAATCAGAGCAATGTTAAGAGATAGAAAGATATTCAAGAAATATATCTCACATTTTCTACTTGTTCTTTCTGTACATACAACATAGTTGTTGTATCAAGATACAACATATGATTTACCATAAAAGTTATGAGTAATAGGTATTTTTCGAATAAGTTTATATAAAGAGGATTGTGAATATTAAATTAAATATATTTTTAAAATTTATATTATAAAATTTATAAATTTTTAATAAAGTACTTTATTATAAATAAATATACAAATATATAAAACTAGAAAAAAAAGTCTCTAAGAATTTGTTCCTCCAAAAATAGAGTTTCAGCAACAAACAGCTTATAATATTAGAAAAAATATAATCAAAATTTAGTTTTTACAAAAGGAAATTGTACTTTAATAATGAAAGGTCTAATTTTGAAAAATAAATTACCTAACGTATTGCTCATTTCAAGAAACTTTAAAAGTGTATGTAATTAAAAAAAAAATAACGGTTGCATATACTATTATAGTAAACTATTAAGAAATGTATAATTGGACGTGTTAATTTTTATATAGACCATGTTTTTTATATGCTATAAGAAATTTGAAAGAAAAGGATTATGTTTTTCAAAGGTTTTTTTATTTATTTTGAATAATATTCAACAAGAGAGATAGATAGATGGGAGTGTAGGCACTCTTTGAAGAAAAATGTTTCTTTAACAATTCTTTTTATAATTTTTTTTTTACAATTTACTTGATAATTTGTGATTGTGATTTATTCTAAATATACAAATTAATAAGTTTACATGACAATTTGTTATTGATTCATTTTAAATATACGAATTAATATGTTTACATGATAATTTGTTATTGATTCATTTCAAATATACAAATTAAAAAGTAACACAAAAGTTATTGTGAAAAAATCCTTAGAAAAAATTATTAAAATATCGTTGTTCTTGTTTGAATGTTATGAATGGGTGCATGTGTTGTATATCGGTTGAAATATGTAAGACCTCATCAGTCATCATCGCTCACTAGTCAATTCTATGAGCACGAGGAAAGAAAACAGAACAACAACTCCTTCTGTTATGTTATGACACAACATTCCACAAACTATCTTCCCATACTTCTAAATTGACGGCTTTTTTTCTACTACTACACTTTCTATCTCTCCTAGGATTTTCCATTTCTTTATAAGTATTTTACTTTTTCTTTGTAAATATCTCTCTCAAATATCAATTTCTTACTAAATTAATATCATCGTAATTTGTATGATGACAACTAACTAATTAACTAGTGATATAATTATAAATATCGGTTGGAATATGTAAGACTTCATCAGTCATCATCGCTCACTAGTCAATTCTATGAGCACGAGGAAAGAAAACAGAACAACAACTCCTTCTGTTGTTATGTTATGGTTATGATACAACATTCCACAAACTATCTTCCCATACTTCTAAATTGACGGCTTTTTTTCTACTACTACACTTTCTATCTCTCCTAGGATTTTCCATTTCTTTATAAGNATTTTACTTTTTCTTTGTAAATATCTCTCTCAAATATCAATTTCTTACTAAATTAATATCATCGTAATTTGTATGATGACAACTAACTAATTATATCGTCATAATAAATTAACTAGTGATATAATTATAAATAATATCTTACTTATTGTACGAGTTAAAATAAAAACTATTTAATATGTCAATTTAAATAATAACTAATATTACGTGAGATGAAATTGAAATGACATTGTAAGTCTTTTTATTGTAACATAGTTTCCAATTTTATCTAACTTTTCATGTGAGTTTTAATAGCATCAAGCCTTTTTATCGTTTTTAACAATATTAATATGTTTTCTTCATCTAGTGTTTTGTTTTTCTCCATTTGTGTTTTCGTTATCTATGTAAGATGAGATTTATTTATGTTTAATACTTTTAATTAATCATAATATATTAGGTGTGTTTTTTGAGATGATGAATTTGAAAAGGAGATAATGGATGAATTTGAGTGAATTTTAATTTACTTTAATGAACTGAACCACAATAGTTAGTAGCTCTAAAATTATATTTTTAGGCAAATTTTCAGTACTTTCTCTCTTAATTCCTACAAGGTAATTGCAATCATCCCTAAACAAAATTTTCTTTGTTTCTTTTGTGAGTGTTTGCAATAATTACCCACCTTGAAGAGAACAAAGACTATTGAGTTTGTAGTAGAAAAGCTCCAAGTATGTTAAGTTCATTTCATATCCTTCAATAGGAGTTCCTAGTATTTTGAATTTTGTTTTGCTATTGTTCAAGGAATAGTAAGTGTTCTTGAAAATCGATGGACACTAATGGCCTAAATTGCGTCCATGAATAATGTGTTGGCATTTCTTCGAACCTTGCAGTTGATGCCGATCAAATTCTTCCTTGAAACCTCAAAGGAATGTTGCAATATAATAACCATGAAATAGAAACAATGTAATACATATGTGTTGTTTTTCCCTAAAGAATGTAATGCTATGCTAATTTTGTAGCCACTGTTATACTTATGTGTTGTTTTTGTTTTTCAAACTGTCTGTTCTTCACTACTCTATAGCTCATTATTTGTTACTTTGCTTTTTTATCAATTATGGATCCACTCTCTTATTACTGTAATTCGGCCACAATGCTTGGATCCATCACTTTGTATACCGCAAGTTAAATTCTTTCTCGTAGGGATTTCCTGTAGAAAAGTTTTTTTTTCCCCACTGGTACGGTTATTGCATTTAGTCAAAATAGCGTACTATCCCTCGGCTGCTACCATTTGGACAAGAAAACCATGTCATAATTCAACTTTCAATGTCTCCTAGAGGGCTTTACTTTATTTTTCATTTACAAGATAAATTGAAATTTAATATCAAGTCAGCACGTTTGTAATTTTTTTTATTTTTTTTATTTTGGGTACAAGTATAGCCAACATTGCATTTCTCACTCAAACAGAACAGATTCGAAGCATCTATTATCAATGCTGATAGGCGAGGGGATGGCATGGTGACACATCAAGATCCTATCACTCAAAGAATGATTAAGAAAACACAATAAGAGTACTCTCCGAAAAGTCTAGTACTTTAGGTGGAAAATTGGAGATCAAGAAGATGCTGCCAAAACATGGAGAGGAGTAAAAGAAATCTTTATACATATGCAGGGGTGAGATTAGCATAATACGGTCTGCATCGAGAATCTTTAATTTTAGAAATAACAGCACATGTTATATATGTGTAATACAAGAAACTTGGCACATTTTGATATATTTCGATTTATTGACAGTGTGAACATGATTTTAACATGTCAGTATTGAGTATGCAGAGCAACTCATGTTATACTTAATCGTAAACACCATAACTCCTATCAACACCAATGGCCAAACCTACACATTCTGAACCCACTCTCTTATCTTCTAATTTTGTATCTACTCTCCTTGAAACATCACTGCCACTCAATAATATTCACAACATGGGCTAGTAAAATACAACTTCTATTCTACTTTAATTCAAAATGTTACATTTTTTATTTTTTAAATGCTGTTTACCATCTTATTCAATCACAGTACAAGATAAGTTTTATGTAAGTCTTTTAAAACCAAAATATATCAAAATTTAAAATAAAGATAAATTTCTATTTCACAAGGTTATGAACTAAAAACATTTAATTCAAAAAAAAAACACACTTAACAAAATTAAAAAAAGATAACAATACACATTGTTTTATAATTATAGATCATAAGCCAAGGAAGATGTGTCATATTTCATAGGTCATTCCAATCTTTAGAAGTCTGTTGCGAGGGATTGATATGAAACTATGACCTTGTCTGCAGTTCTTTGAAAGAAATTGTACACATAATTCACAATGATCTTATTGATGATGGAGGAGTTTGGGTGAGCCACAACCTCTTCTTCTGCCAGCATGTACACCACGTTTTTCTCCAATGCTTTTTCTATGAATTTGAGTTCCTCTTCAGCTCCATGCATGGATGTGTCACTCTCTCCCAATGATCGAATGGAGTCGGGTGAAGCTGGTGCTGATTGATGGGTGATTATTCTACTGGAGGAACAATGTGCTTCACTCTTATCACTGCTTTCAAAAACTGCTGCTTGTTCCATTGGATTTCCACTTCCCTCTACCCGCATCATATGGTAGTTCTCCTCTTGAATGAATGCCTTTAGATTTTCAATCAATTCTAACTCAAACTTTGCAAGATCTCCAAGAATGTCATTGTACCCATGCCTCACAACACAACGAAATATTCTGTACTCTCTTGGCTCCACATGCCGAAATAAGAACTTCTCCTCCGATGCAACAGTACTCACCGGAATTGCTTTAATAGAAACAAACACAAGAATTGAGTGGACAGATGGAATGCTAGCTATAAGGTGTGGGAATATAGGAGGAATGCCTTCCACTAGCTCAGAGTACAAAAGTCCAATTCCTGGCACTCGCCTTACATCTGGGTTGCTCGCCACTTCATTCAAATATGCACTTGATACCTTGTTTTTTAA
>NC_028355.1:180253-207801 GCF_000741045.1 Vigna radiata var. radiata
ATATATATATATATATATATATATATATATATATATATATATATATATATATATATATATACGTGTGTGTGTGTTTTTTTTTTATTTGACAGTTATTGTTTCTTAAAACACTTGAGATAAAATAAAATAAAAAGTTTTTACAAAGAATATTAATTAAATATAAAAAAACAACAGAAAATGAATAACATTTATTCATCTTTTTTGTTTGGTGATTAATGAAATTTTGGATTTTATAATAATAATTATACAATTGTTTGATTTATTTTCTATGTTGATTTAGTTTTCATCATCCATCTCGTAATTCATATTTAATAATATAAGCATAATATTTGATATTTTAAAATTGGTTTTTTTTTTCTAAATCGTCCAACAAAGAAGAAATAATAAAACACTTAGAAAGGACAATAATTCTGTCAAAGAAAAAACAAATTATTACGTTTACCGATCCAAGTTTGAGAAAAAAAAACAAATTTGACACCAAATCTGGGTTTTGTTTGAGTTCAAAAGTGGACCACTCTATTTTCACTTAATATTTGTTTAGTGTAACAAATACTATACATCCGTAATAATAAATTCGATTTTTTTTAACGTAATCATAAACCGATCATAATAAGTTATTATTAATTTTAATTATTTTTACTAATATAAATACACATCATTATTTTCTATTTTTTCTCTAATATAAAAACAGATGTACAGATAAATAGCCACATTACTCACATTGACGCTGCATACACGAAAAAATCTATCCGTCACCATTTTCCAAACAAATAAAGCATAACTTAAATTTAATGTAAAAATTTGGTTATAGATTAAATAAAAGGAATGATACCGTTGCCATTGTCGTTAGCCCATAGCACCATGCAGACGTATTTGATCATAGGTATGAACAGGATGGTGTAGATGATAAGGGACAATACACCTAGAATATCATCTTTATGTTTTATTCCATCAGTGAAGGTGCTGGCATAGACGTATAGGGGTGATGTCCCAATATCACCATACACAATTCCCAGGCTTTGAAATGCCAAACCAATAATAATTTTCCATCCCATCTGTTAAAATAGTAAATAAATGAGTACATATATATTTAAAAATTATGAACTGAGATGCGTATAAGATTACCTTGGTTGTATCCATAGAAACTCTTCCAGCCTCTAAATTAAGAGAATCTATGCGTCTTAGTTCTGCCTCTTCTCTTACACTTGTTTCTTCCGTGCTCTTTCTTTCATCAGTTTTTCCTTCTGCTCTAGCCATCTTCACTCTCTACACACTTTCTTTCTTTTCTTCTTCTCTGCAGTTGGAGTTAGAAAGGTGTGATAAAGTCTGGAGCAGTGTGGTATTTTGCAGAAAAAAGTGTTCTTTGAAACTGATAATAAGGATTCGCCTATTCAGAGACGTTCAAAGCAAGAGTGGTTAGATCTTTTACTATGGCTTAAGCATTAAGCGGGGAAGTCTCTTCAGAGGTCAGAAAAAGAAGAAATTGAAACAAAACAATGGCCGGAAGTCCAAGAAACTTGAAGATTTAATGATGAAGAATGTGGAAGGGTTTTGATGACTGGCGCATTGCATTTGTACATCATGTTTTTTATAGTCTAAGAGGAAAAAAATCAGAAAACCAAAAAATTACCAGTGTTTCTCGCTTTCTACCTGCACTTCCAAAATTACATATTTGTCTCTCATTTAATAAAAGTCAAAGTAGTATTAATGATACACCCCTAGCTACCAACAACCCTATAAACCTTAAGAGATCCACCCCCTTCTTCGTTGTTCTTATACTCTGAATCATTTCCTTGAGTTCACTTATTACTCTTTCATTAGTTTAAGTTGAGCGTGGTGGTCATCTGGTGGTGATAGTTGGTTGTTGGTGGGAGGAAGAAGAAGAGTGGTGGTGATACTTCTTGCTGAAGAACTGGGTTGCTGAAGAAGAAGAAGGTTTAGTATGGAAACAAAATTTTCCTTTCATTTTATTAAATAAACCTCACATTCTTTTATAACTTTCAATATATCAGTAAGTTTAAATGTACAGTTGGGACTTTTTTTTTAATAGAATAAGAAAAATATTCCATCAGGGGTGCTTTATTCATTAAAAGAGTAACAATGTCAATTTCACTTAACTCACCATTTATTTCTGACTCATGGGAGTTTTGGATGATGGAGTTTCTTGAAGCTACTAAAACAAATTTTTAAAAGGGATTTGGGATTGGTACATGAGTCAGAAGTGAAATAGCATTAAGAATAGTGTGGAAGGATGGAAAGGAAAGGAAAGGATTTGAAATGGTTCTTCTTCGTGTTTTTATGGGTAACTCATTACACACACCTTTGTCATATTCCTACTTTCATCAATGAATGCTCGTCTTTTTCTTACTTCTCTTTTTAGTAAAACCACAACACCAAACATTTTGGAACATCATCAAAAATATTCTCAATCAAATGGACTGTAATGGATTTTCATAACTTGTTAATAATGACCAGTTTTTAGCTCATTCTCATTCCCTCATTAATACCGGATCATGGCCTATAGTGCCCTGTTGTTTTTATTAATTAATTAATTCTCATGGGGGACCATTCTCATGGATTCTGATCTTCAATAAATGTTCCCATTCCATTACTTTTTATTCTTACATGAAACCAAGAGGAGAGGGAGGCATGCATATATATGTTCCCATTCCTTTTTTTATTAATTCTTCACTGTTTTTTTCTTCTTCGTTGATCCAAAGAAAGAGAAGAATAAAAATATCAAAATATAATAATTGATGTAATATGAATAAACATAAGTATAAAAATATTGTTATCAAAGATTGCGAGTTTGAACAAAAATAAACCTATTACATTCAGTCATTTAAAATTGTTTTGGACTCGGACGTTATCATTTGAGGTTTTGTTATTCGTGTAGTTAACATTTCTTACAAAGTTTTTTTATTATATTGTTTTCTTTTCACTATAAAGGTACACAAATATAAGATATTCATCGTACAAACAAAAAATTAGCATTTTAAAATTGATACAAGTTTAAAAATAATGTAATTCAATAATTTTAATATTAAATGACTTTAATATAATAAATTTTGTTAAAAGTTGAGTTTCAATATTTTAAAATACATCATTTTTCTAGAAACTACTTTTCTAGACATCTGACTTTTCATTAAGAGTTCTCGTCCTCTATTAGGCTGATTGAAAGACTAAGACAATAGGATTGATCAAAACAACGAGTTTTTCAATTTAGACTGATTACTTTCTCTGTTTGAGTAAGTTGAATTTCAATTCTTTTTCTTTAGTCTTTTCTTGTATTTGTTGCATGCTGACCTTGTTCAACTCTCACATCTTTTTGGTCTTCAGTCTGAGTCATTGTTAATCAAGTTTTAGATTAAAAGACAGTATATACCTCAGGCATTTAACCTTCTAAGAACTTGAGATGCTAGATGTTTCCTTCTAAGAATAACCTTCGGTAATAAGGAAATAAAGTGGGCAAGGAGGAAATTAAGTTTAGGTTTTGTATGATTGCCAAATAAGGTGGGCAATAGAAGCAACTGGTTTTGAAGATGAAAGAGCAAAGACGACTCCATACATGTCTAAGAGAGTTGACACACGTTCTTGCCAACACCGGAAATTCTGACCAGAGAAGACTTCGATTTTTGATACATCGGGGAAAGGTTTCGCGAAGACGGTCTGAGTTCCGAAAACAATATTCTAATTCTCCGAGATTGAATTGTTGTTGTCAGCTTTAAGTCCTTAAGATTGTTGTAGAAACTGACAATAAAAGAATATAAAGATTACGAATAAAGAATTTCCTGAGGCGTGTAGATTTCTGTCCTTAAGGACTTATCTGTGATGTATTGCGCAAGCTTCCTAAAATACAACAGAAACTTCTCAGAATTTCTAAGGATCTCAGAACTAACAAGGGTCTCTAAAGAGAGTAAAAGGATAAACCCATAATAAAAGGAGATAGAAAAGAAAGAAAGAAAAACTAAAGAAAAGGCTTATAGAATAAAGTTTCTTTTGAGAGGAGAAAAGAAAGTTTTGATTCTCAACGTATTTAAAAACTGAATGTTCTATTTATAGAACTAAAAACAAAAAGGAAACGACCCACTGGTGCCATGACTTGCGAGATACACCTTGCATCATGATTTCACACAATCCATTCAAGTCAAACTTCTCGAGGCTTGCGGTGCAATATCACAAGGTTAAAACAAATAACGTTCATCTACAGAAAGGAAAAGTATTTTGCAATACTATCCTACCTATCTGTACAACACTTTTCATATCTTCAATAGGAGTTCCTAGTATTTTGAGTTTTGTTTTGCTATTGTTCAAGTGAGTGTTCTTGAAAATCCATGGACACTACCTAAATTGTGTCCATGAACAATGTGTGTTGGAAGTTCTTGGGAACATTGCAATTGATGCAGATCAAAGTCTTCCTAGAAACCTCAAAGGAATGTTGCAATCTAATGAGCATGAAAAAACAATGTACTAACTATGATATTGTTTTGTCTTTTCTTTCAAAAATCTAATTAAATTATTTGATCTTATAAAAAGCAAGTTGATGAAATATGAAAAAATACATTAAATAACATAACTTATACCTCACCTCAGTGACGTAGAATTGAAGTAATGCCAATTGCTTTACTCTCCAATTTTTAATTTTTACACATACAACTTAACACAATTAAGATTCACAAGCATTCAATATGTGAACAAATATTATGTTAATCTTTCTTTGAACTATATTGTAATGTATATAGATTCTTTCTCTTCGAATACGAAAATCTAGATTGAATTTATCAGCTTCATATTGGTTTGTCACAAACGTTGTATTACTTAAAAAAATTTTCTTACCTAGACAAAGAGCAAAACCATGAAGAAAGATTAAAGATAAAAAGTACACAGAAGGTTTGAAAGATATAAATCAAACTTAAAAGTTAAGTATTTTTATTTATTGATAAATCAATTTAATATACAGTGTTATTAGGGTTGATAAATGACTATTTTCTTTTTTTAATAAAATTATGATTTATTGAAAAATATTATTAACTCATTAAATATTATTTTTTATATTAATAAAAATTAATAGTCCTTCATATAATTAAATTAATTTTTTTTTCAAATATAATTTTACAATTAATTTAATAGAATTTATTAAATAAAAAAAAATAGACAGAAAAAAATGGATTTTACGGGTTTGGACTTTAAATCCGTTTCCTCGTATTGCATGAAGAATAATTGAAACAATAATTATGATAATAAAACAATATTTTACTTTACAAGTTAGTTAAAAACTAAAGTAATTTTGGTGGATAAGACAAATTAATGTAAAAAAGTATTTATCTTCATCTTTAGTTTTTACAAAAGGGTTTTTAAAACAAAAGTTATTTGTAAGCCAATAAGTTTTCTAGAGTTGATTTTTGACGACATTATTAAACTTCTTTTATATTATTAATAATACACTACAGCTCTACTATTTCAACCGCACATTCTGTATATTCTATATTTTATTTTTTAGATGTGTTTTTTACACATGTAATTTGAGGAAAAAAAATTTCTAAATGGTCTCAAATTGCTATTGTTTTACCAACATAATTGTTTTTTCTAATAGTATATAATTTTACTTTTATCTACTTTTTATCTTACTCTCTAAATGAAATTTGATATTCTTAAAAAATGTTAATTTTTAAAAATAATATTATATCATAAATGAAATTACTACTAGTAAATATAAAATTTAATTTATATAATTAAGTAGATATGTATTGTACATTATAATTCATAGTTTATATGTTGAAAAATCTGGTTTATTATAAAGTTTAATTATATAAAAACATTTATTCTAGAAGTTAAAAATATTTGGTTATAAATAAAGAATTTACTTATTTGTTGAAGTGAAGAAAAGGAAAAGACTGAAAGTAAAGCACAGAAGCGGCCAAAACGAGGACCCATCTGAAGATCAATCGATAAATAAATAGTAGCAGCAGCAAGGGTTTTGGACGCAATGGAACCTTTTGGTCGCGGTGGTGGTCGTGGTCACGGCCGTCGCTCTCAATCTACTTCACCGGTAATTAATATTTTCTTGTGTTTGAAGGTAATTAGGTTATTATTTTTTAAACAAAATAATTACTTTGGGGTTTTACGATTATGAACGGTTGTGTAGGTTGTTGTTGGCAACGAGCAATGTGGGCGAGGTAAGGGCAGGGAAGAGAAGAAGCAACCGGAGAATTCATCACCTGATTCTCCTTCCGATTCTGACTCTGTTGGAATGGGAATGGCAAAGTTAAATATTGGCGTTGATAAGTCATCAGCAGCCGCAGCAGTAGGAGAGGGAGGGTTCGATATATGTCCCCGTAAACAACCTGGAAGCGTGGTTCTGAAACCTCCATTGCTTGCACAGAACAGAGAAAGGAGAAGATCCCGTAGTAGTAATAACAATGGCATTGGGTTGTCGTTGAGGCCTGGGATGGTGTTTCTGAAGGGTTACCTTTCACTGAGCGATCAGCAGAAGATAGTGGAAAGGTGCAGGGAGTTGGGGATGGGCGTGGGAGGATTCTACCAGCCTGGCTACGAGGAAGGGACTAAGATGCATTTGAAGATGATGTGCCTCGGAAAGAACTGGGATCCTCACACCTCTCAGTACGGAGAACGACGACCATTCGACGGAGCAAAACCCCCCCAAATCCCTCCCGAGTTTCAGACATTGGTCACCAATGCACTTCGTGATTCCAACGCCCTCGTTCCTCAAAATCGCCTTCCCTCCATCTCGCCCGACATCTGCATTGTCAATTTTTACTCCCAAACTGGCCGTTTGGGTCTTCATCAAGACAAGGATGAAAGTGAAGACTCTCTTCGCCGAGGCTTGCCCGTCGTATCCTTCTCCATCGGAGACTCTGCACAGTTCCTCTATGGAGATCACAGGGATCCCGACAAGGCAGAGAAACTGCAACTCGAATCTGGGGATGTTTTGATCTTTGGTGGCTCCTCCAGAAATGTATTCCACGGAGTTAGCGCTATTCATCCAAACTCTGCCCCCAACCTCTTGCTGCAACACACTAATCTACGCCCTGGTCGATTGAATCTCACTTTCAGACAGTACTAAGTTAATTTCATATATATGCCTTTCTTTCTATTCTCGCTAATCTATTCTATCTATTTTCTAATGTAGCCTTGTATGAACTGAAATGATGCTCGTAATGATATGCTAATTTTGTAGCCATTATTATACTTATGTGTTGTTTTTGCTTTCCAAACTCTGTTCTTACTACACTATAGCTCGTTATTTGTTACTTTGCTTGTTTATCTATTATGGATCCACTCTCTTATTACTGCCATTCCGCCACAATCTTGTATCCATCACTTTGTATGCCGCAAGATAGATTCTTTCTCGTCTGGATTTCCTGTAGAATCAAGTATTTTTTTTTTTTACTGGTACGGTTATTGCATTTAGTCAAAGTAGCGTTATTCCTCCGCTGCCACCATTTGGACTAGAAAACCATGTCATAATTCAACTTTCAATGTCTTCTAGAGGTCTTTACTTTTTTTTTTATTTATAAGATAAATTGAAATTTAATATAAAGTCAGCACCTTTGTTATTTTTTTATTTTGGGTACAAGTATAGACCAACATTGCATTTCACTCAAACAGAGCAGTCGAAGCATCCATTATCAATGTTGGCTAAATGCATTTAACTAATAAATAGCATTAGAGTTCTACTGTTGCGGAGCTGCTTCTTGACCTTGAATCAGGCTCGGTTCCCCAATGCTAAAGCAGCGGAATCAATATGTACAAGCAAACAAGAATAAACTTTTTGCTTCAATCTGTCAACAGTCTCCACCATCCCTTCACTTTCCGTGTTGCAACTGCTCCTCAGTTTGTCCAGCCACTCGTTTGCATGCTTAAGGTGTGACAGTGTTAGAGCTATATTGTTGGCTTGCTCAATTTGTCTCCCTGCAACATCCTTAGTATCCTTGCTCTTCTCACGGGAGCTAACGGAAAACCCAGCATCTAATGTCTTTTCCAGATACATCAGAAACCACGATCTTGTTTCATTTAAAAGTAATTCTCTCAGCTCGTTGATCTCTTTCATACCACCCCCTTTGGCCCATTCTTGTTTCTCAGTCCCTGATAGTTCGGTCAAAGGTTTTGAAGACTTTGCCGTGCTTTTAGCTGGCATCAAACCTGCTGTCGTGCCAGATTTATGCTTTTCTAAGGGAGTTGAAATTCTGTATAGTTGAAGTGATTTATCATTCAATTGAGCCGTAGCATTTGGCTGGTCCATGAGCTGTTGGAGAGCAAAAAATTTGCTTAGTGTGGCATGAGGATTCTCTGAAGATGCTAAAGAACAGACGTTGGCGAACATACTGAAAACCAAAGATGAAAACGGGTGACATTTGAGGGACACATTCATAGCAAAAGGAACTATACTTTCATTTGTAACCCAGATTAGCTGATGAAGGTGTTTGATTACTCCAGAATGAATGTATCGTCTATGTATTAACGAGTACCGAGGTTTAGATTAAAAGACAGTATATATACCTCAGGCATTTAACAGTGGTTGTTGCTGCAGACAATTCCTTTTGCGCTTGTACTACAACCTGAGATGCTAGATGTTTCCTTCTAAGAATAACCTTCCATAAAAGGAAATAAAGTGGGCAAGGTGAAAATTATTTTTAAGTTTTGTATTATTGCTAAGTAAAGAATCATGTTAATACACAAAACCCAAATGTTGTAATCAAATTAAATATAGTTTGGATTAAGTTTAACACATGTTTCAATGCACATTTAATGCTAATTTGTCATGCATTGGATTGGCAATTAATGACAATAATCAACGTTTTAATTTAGTTCAATAAAGGGACATGTAATAAGAATGTACCTTTCCAGGCCTGAGAAGCTTGGTTGGCAAAGAAGACCATGAAATTGTCTCAGCATTCTTGCTTTTATCTTTAGCGCGAGACAACAAATTCATATTCAAATTTTCCTGTTTAGTAGAACTATTGTGTTTGGCAGAAGTACACACAGAAGATGTTGTGATAGCTTTCCGAATGTTAGATCGAGTGACGTCTTGCTTTAGTGAAAATGTTTCAAGTCGAGTGCCAGTTTGAGTCATCAGAAGCATCTGTGATACTAAAATCTATTATTGAATAATTTTTAACATCAGTACCAAAAATCGAACTCATAATTTCTAATAAGTTCATTTAAGGTCAATCATTCTTGATTTTATATATCACTCCCACTTTCCCAGTTACTCCAGAGTTACATAGAACGGAGTTAAATTCTACAATATAACCATACATTCTTGAGCCTTTAGGGAACGGAATCCAGAGCAAGAATCATACCTGACCTTTGATGTCTAGTTGCTTTCCTTTCGCAGTTCCCACCTTTTTACCATCTGCGCCCATTTCTAGATCATTTCCTTTGCTTCCCACATTAGCCTCTAACCCATTAAGCTTTGAGTTTGGATTCAGAACACCCTGCATATACCTGGATGAAACACCTAGTTTTTCCTCTTTAATAACAATCTTCTGACTTGAACTGAAATTCTCTTTTGCTTCAGTTAAATCCGTGAATTTGGAATCATTAACTCCATCACTACGAGGATGCTCTGATTGTTCTAACATCTGCATTAAGTCCTTGGGATTGCCTTCAAAAGGATGGCGTCCAGGGAGTGCTCTAACACCAACAAGAATAGGGACAGGTGTGCCAGCCTCGATTCCATCCACATAAAAGAATTGTCCAAGCTGCAGCTTATTATTTAATATGAGCTCGTTGTCTTCCTTGGAAAGAGAGACATAGGTTGAATGAGAAGAGTCGGAAACTTTTATGAAGAAACCTTGGTTAGGCCATAATTCAGAGCCAGATAGTGCGGGCACGATGCTGATCACCTGCAGAAGAACAGAGCGATATTCCCCGCGTACTTTTACGTTAGAGTTCATACTCTGGAGAAGCTTCAGTAGAACTCCAGGCACCAGGGATGCCATTCTTCTTCCCCTTTGAGACTCAAATTGTAAATGTCATGCGTTATACTTTTCAAGTGTCAGTAACAGAAAACTGAATGTTATCATGAGATCTTTAGTGAACAACAAAAAAGTGAGTAGAAAAAGAGCTTTGTTTGCAGGTGAAGTAAAAGAAAAAGAGTAACCAGATGGAGAATGAGCATAAAGAAGCAATAGAATTGAACATGTAAGATATTACTGTTTAAGGGATGATTGACGCACAGGACAATAGAGCGAGCTTCCACAATGGCTTAACAGAGAACATGTAAAGGTTTGCATGAAGGGCACGTAACCATCCAATTCTCTTGGCTTCGAAGCCAAGCCAAGGGACCATCCTATACTTACAACACATTCTGTCAGACACAAAAATGACAAATCAGCCCCTTTTATAACGCAGTATAAATGAGATATTATTATGTCTATCCCTTGGACATTGTGGTCTTTACGGTGGTAGGGTTCAATCTGGTAGCGTTTCATTTTTTAAGTTAGAGGCAATGTAAACATTAAGATAGGTAAGGATATTCCCATGTCAATTTTTCCTAAGATCACTTCTCTTTTGTTGATTCTCAATATTAGAGCTTGGTTTAACTTATTTAAGCATATGATTTACTTAAACACAAAAAACTACGACTGTATAAACTTGGTTTAAATCCTTTGTAAAACTATTTAGTTTATTTATTACAACATTCTAGTTTAAATGATACCCTGAATTATTGTTATTATTTTCAAAACCTTGAACTAATTTCTCAAATAATGATAAAAATGCTTTTACACTTTTTAAAATTTTAAAATAGACTTATTAAAAATTATTTGAAATAATTTTTCAAAACAAATAAAATATAATACAAATCCAAAAAAATACTAACGAGTCACGTAAAACAAAATACATGCATTATAAGAAAATATTATTTTCCTGACCAAATTATGTCGATGAAAAAAAATTGTCTTAAAATTTACAAGCAAATTTTAACTACAAATTTTAGGATTTTAATTACAGATAATGAATTCATTAGTAATTCACAATTTTTATTACTAATCAATAATTCTTTCGATAAATTTTATCATTAAAATAGGAGTTAAAATTTTTGTTTTAGGTTTGACCATATCGTAAAAAAAAAATATCAGTAATACTTTTTTAAAAACTGTTGGTAATTAAATTTGTAATACATTAGTCAATAATTAAATTTTGAAACCTTTTTGATAAAATGAAGGTTAATTTTTTATCAAATCTAATTAAATATTTGTTATAAATTAAATAAAAATGAATAGAAAAAAAAAGAAAGAGAAAAAAAGTGACAAACTCACTTCCTCTCACAAATGAATTAGATTTTAAATTAATTTAACTTTACTTGACTTGTTAAATAAAATTTATACCTACTTATATATATTATTAACTTTATCTCTACTTGGTAAGAATGATTTTAATAAAACATTTTCTCTCGTTATTAAACTTTGTTATCATATGATTGGTCATCACACTTGCTAATAACTGAAAATTTCTTCAAGTAGACCTAATGTTTTTTGGAACGATTATCTTCAAGAAACCAACTACATGAACAACTCATAGTTTGAAGGATCATGATAAACTTAACAAAGCCATGGCCTTAAGCAAACCCAAGACAGTGGGTTTAGAGACTTCCAAGACAAGTATACTTTAATAATTTCTTTTATAAAACTTCCTTCTTAATTTAAGATCTTGATAAAACTTTTGCTTTAGATACTACGTAATTGTAACTAACACCAAAAATAATCATGAATGAGTAATCACTTTCAGAACATAAAATGGGAAGCATAATCATTTTAAGGTAAACAAACCAAAATCATAAATGTATTTTGTCCATAATAAAACAAATGATTAAAGAGTAAGAACTCTCGTAGAGATCGTAGAGAGTTTAAGAAAATAGTGTTTAGAAAGAATGTGAATGTTTAAGATAATGAGACGAGTTTAAGAAATTTTATTTATTTAATCAACTTATTTTTAAATAAAATAATATTTGATCTCATTATTTTAACATACTTATCGATTTTAATCTTTTATTTTCTAGGTTTATAGTCTTCCAATCTCTTATATGTTCTCTTTTTGTGTTTGAAAAGAAAAAGAAAATTAAATGCAAACTTATTATTATATTTTTATTTTTCATTTGTTTCATTTTTATTAAAAAAAAGATAAACTAATATATGATTATTCATGGAACAAATACTAGAAGAACTTGAAGATGAATCATTTCAATTCAAAAGACTTATAACAAAGTCAAGAAGTCAAAACTTAAAAGAACAAATCTCTTTAAAACTCATGATGTTACCAAAAGCTGAAAACTCAAAATATCAAAATCAAAGCTTATAGCTTAATTATATAATAGTTTTCAGTCATTTAATTACCTTTGTAATTTCTTTTAAGTTTTGTAAGTTTAATTGACAAATATATTTCTTTAGGTGAACATTTAATTCTGATTATTACATTTTGATAAATTTGTTGACGAAAGAACTTGTTGGGATACCCGTCATCGGACAATGTGTCAAGGTTTGTATTTATATTTTAAAATTATTTTACGACCGAATGCACTTATGTTTTTATTTAGAAATCTTAAATGTTTAAGTCTATTTATATATTTTTAAAAGACATATATAAATATCTTGATTGGTCATATATGAAATTAATTTTCTTGTAAGTGAGAATTCTCTTTGTTCTTATTATGGAACACTAATTTTTATTAAAAATTGAATTTTTTTACGACGAATCTTCCTTCACTTTTGACGTCTATCATCTCTATCTTATTATGCATTCTTCTTTAATTTATTCTATCCAATATTTTATCTATTTACAGAAAGAATCCAAACAAATTAAAAATATCACAATCTTTTATGAGTAAGATTGTATTAATTCTCTTGTCCTACTTGATAATCAGATACTACTTCCATATTATAGTATTTTTTTTATCTCATTAAACTTTTGTATAATATTTTTTAATGATGATAGAAGGAAAAGTTAACTATTGTGTGTTTTTTCATAATTGGTTGTTAATTCTGAATTTATTTATTTTTTAAATCTTGAACTTTGTTATTAAATAGTTATATTGATGAAGAATAAAATAATAAATTCATTTTTTAAAAGTAATAAAAGAGAAACTACATAAGATGAAAGTAAAACAAATTCAATTTCTTTCACCTATTTTGAAACATGATACTAATAATTAAATTGTTCAATTAGTCCTTAAAAAGAATAACAAATGAAGAGTTTTATATCAATACTTTCAAACATGGGATCAAAGATACGGGAATATCCAATAAATCAAAGAGATAAAATTAGAAAAACTTATTTAAAATGAGATTCATATCAAAAACAACTTCAAAACTATCATTTTTTTAGAAGAAACATCCAAGAAAATTTTAATATTAAATTATGTACTTTTGTTCAATTAGTGATAATGATTAAATATATAAATTTTAAATATATTATTTTGATCCTTCTAAAATTGGTGTTTAAGATTACCCACTTTGGATGAAAAACCCAAGGTATATATATCTTTCTCACTCAATTATGCTTCCTTTAAGTTGTGAATTATCCCTAAATTAGAAATATGGTTAATAATTGATCATTGTATTTATGAGTCTAATCTTAAAACTAGACAATCATTCACTCCTAATTATTTATCAATATAAAAATTTACTTATAGCCATTTTTTATTCCACAGAACTTCTAATTTTTGTTTTTATACCATTCGATCGGTCATTTTTCTCTAGGCATGACAAATAAATACGTTTCTATAGGTATTGTTTGAATCCATCCCCATATCTGCTATAGTATTCATCTTGTACCATTTAAATAACAAAAATACTCACATTTTATTAGGTAACCAAAATAATAAATAAATAAATAAATAAATATATATATATATATATATTGTTTTTTTCTTTCTCAGGTTTTAGTTTTATGATCCTTTTTTTCTGTTACATATTTTCTCTTTCACTTATAATTGTTTGATTTGTTCTATATCCATGAAATCTACTCACATTTCTCAGATAATTTCTCTCTTATTATAAGTGTTGTGTGATTATGGGATTATGTTCAAATGTTGTATTTTTAATAGATAAATATGTTTTTAATTTCTTAATTTTCAATGAAAATGAAAATTAGAATTAGTCTATTTTTAAAATTTTCACCGGTTTCTCAACTTTAAAGCACATGAATTTAATTTTTTTAACCAAATTTATTTAAATTTATTTGACAAATTTTAGTTAAAATAATTAAATTCACACATTTTAAAAAATGGGACTTTTGGAAAGTGGGACTAAGTTTAACTTTAATATTAATTACATCTATCATAGTTTTATAAGGTTGTAATTCTTTTACTTATAATAATAGTAAGTTCAAATATAATATTTAATTAATTGCGACTTTGGTATAGTCTATTTCCACCATTATATTTTATCACAATTATGTTATTAACTTAAGGTTGAAACTTAATTTTAATTTATTGATTTTTGGAGGAGAATTGTGAAGTTTTTGAATGTTGTTTTCTACCTAGTTTACCAAACGAATTAAAATTCACCCAAAAAAAAAAGTTAAAGTTGAACGCGAAATTTCAATTTTATGAATTTTGTCCAATGAAACAGTGGTAACGTGAGTCCTGAATTTCGTTCTGCAAAAATTGCATAGCAATTTAATTTAATTTTTTCTGAAAAATCGTAAAAAAATCATTTTAATCATTTAGTATTATGTTTTGAAGATAATTTAATGTCTTTAGTAGACAATAAATATGTTTAAGTGATATATTAATAGGTGTAAAATGTTTTAAATGCATAACTTAAGCAACATTTAATTAAAAATGTTATATTTATTTATTTTTAAAAATTAAATATGAAACCGTAATAAAATTTATCCAAGGAAAATAATATCTAATTCTTAATTATTACACGTTACTATAGACGAGAGATCTTATGCTTTCCATGGTTTTGAAGAAAGGGCAAGCCGAGAATGCAGTGTAGGATTTTGAAGACAACGGTTCATTATTCAACGTTCATAAATCTGTAACGTTGGTTTTAAGACCGTTGGGAGGCAACGGTTCATTATGCAACGTTTAGATTTGTAACGTTTAGAATTGCAACGGTCATTTCTTTGAATGCTTATAAATATAACATCCATTTCATTCTAAGTGCACCACACAAAACACATCTCATCTTATCTTCACTGCGGTGGCTTTGATGTCAGAGAACTACTTCGTTGGAGTCGTTGGCGGGTAAACATGATACTTGTAGCATATTTCTGGCTTGTTGAATTGACTTTTGGCTCATGCATTTAATATAGCTTGATGAACTTGCCCAGTAAGCGCTTCTTTTGAGACCTAGCACCACCCTCTGCTCATGATTTCTGCATAATACTGGTTTGATGAGTTTTTATTGATGCTTGTTTCTTTTGCTCTTTTGAATTTTACTTAGGGCAACTGATGATGTAAATGAAACTGCTAAGAATTTTGGCGAAGAAAAGCCTTCTTCAGGTGATAATGATGTTGCTGCTGATGGAAACAAGGAGAATCATGCTAATGAGGCTGAAGTAAAAAAGAGCCTGAGGATAAGGTGATTTTCTCTTCATCTGCTTTTTGTATACGTTAATTTTTGTTTTCTACTTTTTGTATATGTAAAGTGAGTTATAAATTGTAGGAATGACAATCCAATAAAGTTTAGCTTTGAAAATTCATTTAAAATGTTTTGCTTAAAATGTTTTTATTTAATATAACATGTACATGTGTTTTATTGTTGATTGTTTTTAAATAACCTTGTAAATTTCAAATATAATTATTTTTAAAAAATATAAAAATAATAATAAAATTTGAAAGTTATTGTAAAATATATGTAATTAGGTCGCTCTCAATCTACTTCCCCGGTAATTAATATTTTCTTGTGTTTGAAGGTAATTAGGTTATTATTTTTTAAACAAAATAATTACTTTGGGGTTTTACGATTATGAGCGGTTGTGTAGGTTTTTGTTGGCAACGAGCAATGTGGGCGAGGTAAGGGCAGGGAAGAGAAGAAGCAACCGCAGAATTCATCACCTGATTCTCCTTCCGATTCTGACTCTGTTGGAATGGGAATGGCAAAGTTAAATATTGGCGTTGATAAGCCATCAGCAGGAGCCAACAACCTGGAAGCGTGGTTCTGAAACCTCCATTGCTTGCACAGAACAGAGAAAGGAGAAGATCCCGTAGTAGTAATAACAATGGCATTGGGTTGTCGTTGAGGCCTGGGATGGTGTTTCTGAAGGGTTACCTTTCACTGAGCGATCAGCAGAAGATAGTGGAAAGGTGCAGGGAGTTGGGGATGAGCGTGGGAGGATTCTACCAGCCTGGCTACGAGGAAGGGACTAAGATGCATTTGAAGATGATGTGCCTCGGAAAGAACTGGGATCCTCACACCTCTCAGTACGGAGAACGACGACCATTCGACGGAGCAAAACCCCCCCAAATCCCTCCCGAGTTTCAGACATTGGTCACCAATGCACTTCGTGATTCCAACGCCCTCGTTCCTCAAAATCGCCTTCCCTCCATCTCGCCCGACATCTGCATTGTCAATTTTTACTCCCAAACTGGCCGTTTGGGTCTTCATCAAGACAAGGATGAAAGTGAAGACTCTCTTCGCCGAGGCTTGCCCGTCGTATCCTTCTCCATCGGAGACTCTGCACAGTTCCTCTATGGAGATCACAGGGATCCCGACAAGGCAGAGAAACTGCAACTCGAATCTGGGGTTAGCGTTATTCTGGTGGCTCCTCCAGAAATGTATTCCACGGGGTTAGCGTTATTCATCCAAACTCTGCTCCCAACCTCTTGCTGCAACACACTAATCTACGCCCTGGTCGCTTGAATCTCACTTTCAGACAGTACTAAGTTAGATTCATATCCTTTCTTTCTATTCTCTCTAATCTATTCTATCTATTTTCTAAGTAGCCTCGTATTAACTGAAATTATGCTCGTAATGCTATGCTAATTTTGTTGCCACTGTTATACTTGTGTGTTGTTTTTGCTTTCCAAACTGTCTGTTCTTACTACACTATAGCTCGTTATTTGTTACTTTACCTGTTTATCTATCATGGATCCACTCTCTTATTACTGCCATTCCGCGACAATCTCGTATCCATCACTTTGTATGCTGCAAGATTCTTTCTCGTCTGGATTTCCTGTAGAATCAAGTGTTTTTTTTTTTTTACTGGTACGGTTTTGCATTTAGTCAAAGTAGCGTTATTCCTCCGCTGCCACCATTTGGACTAGAAAACCATGTCATAATTCAACTTTCAATGTCTTGAGGTCTTTACTTTATTTTTTATTTATAAGGTAAATTGAAATTTAATATAAAGTCAGCACCTTTGTTATTTTTTATTTTGGGTAAGTATAGACCAACATTTTCACTCAAAAAGAGCAGTCGAAGCATCCATTATCAATGTGGCTAAATGCATTTAACTACCAACTGATGAACTTGCCCCCTGTTTTTTTCTTTGTTGTCTTTTACATATAATGAAAATATTCTGTATGTTAGCATTTTTGATACTTATTGACATTTTAGTGTCATATGCTATGCGTAGTGGTTGCTGAGAGCGAAACCTGGAGCAATTGTTTGCAGGGTCGCCCAATCTTTCGTACGTTTTGGTACCAAATACATGCCTCCAGAGGTGAGGAGGACCTTGGCCTTGTCCGTGTTTTGGCAGACTATACTATCAAGCACCACTTTCCTCATATTGTGAAGGCTTATCTTTCTCCACTGGTGATGAAGATCATTCTGTTGTAGACCTTACTTCAAACAAGTATGCAGGTATTATTTATTTTTTTGGTTTACCTTGAGATTTATATAATGAAGGAAGCATGGTATTCAGTTTGTTTGATCTGAATAAAACACCTTTGAGTGGTTATTTTGTAGTTTGCTTAAATTGCATGCACAAGGTAATTGTGAGCATAAGCTAGGTTATGTAAACTGGCTTCTACCAAATTGACAAAATTATGGAAAAAAAATCAGAAGACTTTTTTAAATGATCCCAAAAAAGAAAGATATTGCCAAACATGGGCCGAATAGATTAGTTCCTGAGTTTCAGAACCTATTATATTACTAAACTAACCATACGAGTTGAAACATGATGCTAAGTTAACTCTGCCTGCCAACGTACTAAACGTAATAATTCCATATTTTAAGGCAACGAGATTTTACAGTTTAACCCAACATCCACACTAGTGAATTTTTTGAATCAAGTTAAGCTCATCTCTTCTGGATTATATATTTTCATATGAAACTTGTTGAGGCAAAAAATGACCAACCTTTCCTCAGCAGCGCTGAGACCTTCTCAGGTTCTCGAAAACTTCCTCAACGGGAATGTTCTCCTGCATTCGACAGATAACAAAAAACAACACCACAAAGAAATGAAAAACAGCACAACCCATCATCGCAATGAAACCAAAAAAGGCACAGCGAGGAAGAGACTCAAAGAGGCTTATAGTGATTTAGATCTGTTACAGTTTCCTTCAACACAGCCTCTAACACTTGGGACTTGTCTCCCACGGTAGACCACTTCTTCTTCCCCTCACAACTTTGTCAAACTGCGAACATGATAAAAACAGCTCAGAAATCAGAAGAAGGCGTGCACAGCACAAACGGTGGGAGCTGACAGCAGAAATACTAGCATATTACACAAAGAAAGATAAAGAAAGAAAGAACAGGAAAAAGAAAAATGTTTGCAGTGAAGTTGGAATTTTTTATCTTCTTTTTTCTCTCAAAAATGGAAATTTAGGAAAGTGCTTTATAAATGTATAAAAAGAACAAAAATATTTCATTTAATTCCCACTCACTAGTTATTTCGGTTGTAATAATAACCTTGTCTCTATTTATTGGTTTTAGTAAAATACGACTTATTTGATTTTTAATTTTTAGAACCTTAATGGCTGTAACACCAAAATTTGGGATCCAGAACTGAAGTGATGTTCAAACTGCAGGTAGAAACACAAAACCACAACTAGTACTCTGCAGAAAGAACAGAGAGCCACTAAGTGTAACTGTAACCACACTCACAACTCATTCACCCTTTCATCTTCACTTTCTGTCTTCTTTTTTCCTTTTCTTTTATAGATTTATTATTTATTTGCAAAAGAATCATCAGAAAAGACTCCTGATGCAGAATGAGGTCACCCTCTCCAGTGTTAACTAAACTATTACTGTTTAATCACGGTTGTTGTTGTTAACCACGTTTCGTCTTCGCAAATTACACTTCAGTGTGTACTTCATACGCCAAGTAAAGAATCTTAAGTGCAGAAGGAAGGAAAAAGTGAGCAGAAAAAGAGCTTTGTTTGTAGGTGAAGTAAAAGAAAAAGAGTAACCAGATGGAGAATGAGCATAAAGAAGCAATAGAATTGAACGTGTAAGATAATACTGTTCAAGGGATGATTGATGCATTCAGGACAGTAGGGCTTTCGCAATGGCTTAACAGAGAACATGTAAAGGTTTGCATGAAAGGCACGTAACCATCCAAGCCAAGGGACCATCCTATACTTGCAACACATTCTGTCAGACACAGAAAATGACAAATCAGCCCCTTTTATAACGCAGCATAAATGAGATATTATTATTATGTCTATCTCTTGGACATTGTGGTCTTTACGGTGGTAGTGTTCAATCTGGTAGCGTTTCATTTTTTAAGTTAGAGACAATATAAACATTAAGATACTTTTTCAAATTTTAAAATAGACTAATTAAAAGTTATGAAATAATTTTTCAAAACAAATAAAATATTACAAATCCAAAAAAATACTAAGGAGTCACGTAAAACAAAATACATGCATTATAAGAAAATATTATTTTCCTCACCAAATTATGTCGATAAAAAAAAAAAGATCTTTGAAAAATTTGTCTTTAAGATTTACAAGCGAATTTTAACAAAAAATTTTTGAATTTTAATTACAGGTAATGAATTCGTTGGTAATTTACAATTTTTGTTATCAATTAATATTTCTTTCGGTAAATTCTATCATATGAGAGTTAAATTTTTTGTTTTAGCGTAATAAAATGGATTGATAATACCTTTTTAAAATTCCTAAATTTTGAAAATTTATTTAATAAAATCGGTGTTGAAATAATTGTTATAAATTAATTAGGAATTAGTAAAAAAAGAAAAGAAAAAATGAAAAAAAAGAAAGAAGAGAAAGAGAAAAATTAAAACGAGATGACGAAAAGAAAAATAAGAAAAAGAGAAAAAAATAAAACGAGTTGACAACAATGAAAAGAAAAATAAGAAAAAGAGAAAAGAAAAGTAACGTAAATAGTTAAAAAATAAATTTTAAACTTAATTCAACTTTAAGAAATTAATTTATAAAATGAAACCTATATTTATTTATTTAAATTGACTTTATCATATGATTGGTGATTAAACTTGTTATGCAAATTTCTTCAAGTAGACATAATGTTTTCTGGAACGGTTACCTTCAAAAAAACCATTTCCATGCAACAACCACCCTTAAGATTATGATAATATTTCTGATTTGTAAACTTAACAAAGCCATGGCCTTAAGCAAAACCCAAGACGATGGGTTTAGAGACTTACAAGACATGTATACTTTAATAATTTCTTTTATAAAACTTCCTTCTTCAATTTAAGATCTCGATAAAAGTTTTGCTTTAGATACTACGTAATTGTAACTAACACCAAAAATAATCATGAATGAGTAATCATCATTTTAAGGTAAACAAACCAAAATCATAATGTATTTTTGTCCATGATGAAACAACCAATTGATATTTGTTTTATTATTAATTTTAAATTTCATTATACCAACCAACCTTCCTTCAAATTAAAGACTTCAACACAACCCTCGTTATTACAAAGAGTGAGAGTATCTTCAAATAAATTTTATTACAAAATTTTGTTATCAAGAAGCTTACTATATAAATTTTAAGAAACACATAAATAGAACGTTGAAGAGTGAAAATGCATAAAAATAAATAGAAATAAACTTGATTTGAAATAAGAGAAATTGAATATAGATAAGATTGTTTGATTTGAATGTAAACATAACATAGGACATATATTTCGAATAAAAACAGCGATTTAACCTTACAACAATGCTTAGAATAATAAAAACGATAGAACAGCATAGAGGAAACATGATGATCATCACAGACACCAAGATACGGTGCTACCTCCTCCTCATGGAATTCCCTTCTCCATATCTTGGAGCTTCTCCACCTCCCTTCACATAGTCAACAACAAAATCACCAATCAATACCATGCCCTGCTATCTATCAGTAGTATATGTCACTGTATATAATATCTAATGCAGATACATTTTACAAACTCCTAACATTTCATTACCAACCCTCTTGTATCCTCATTTTTAATAGAAAATAACATGACAACCATGACATGGACAACAATTGAGATGCAATTAGACAGCTAGGATGTTCAGAATCTTTACGAGCAAATTTCAATGTTCAAGCAGAGCCTATGGCATCAAAACTCACATCTGCTTTAAAATACACAACACACTGACAAGGCTAATCTAACTTGAGGTTTACCAACTGATTTCATCATTTATTCACTGTAGGCACCGAAGGCTAACATGAAACTTGCATGCAATTATTGGCCCAGGTAGCATTGAATGCCATATTTGCATGCCGTCTCCAGTTTTATTCACATGTATGCCATGAATTCTGTATTATAAAACGTAAAATGTTGTATAAATATACTAACCCCTAAACAGAAGTTCTGGTCACTGGAATTGAGTTCAGATGTATTGTCTGTCTTTCCAAAATTAATTTCAGTGGAATTACTTTTATTTGATCTAGAACCTTCACCATTAGTCATGATGTACGTAGGTGAAGCAGGTGCAGTGGCTTGAAACATTTCTTCAAAGAGCTGTTGGAACTCCTCAAAACTCTCCTCCCCATTTTCCTGTTATGTCACATCACAAGCCAGCCAGTGTCATCAAATGTGAATTGACCAATAGGCTAGTAACATAGTATAGATGCATGCAAACTGCTGCTGTGGCTGTTCAAGACCAGACAACGTATCTAAAACATCCTTGTACTGTAAGTTGTATGCATAAAGGTACAAACTTCCCACATAATTAGTCACTATGCAATGTAATCAGCAATAATAACAATACTAACCCATACCATAGCATATGATGAGACTAACTTCTTCCAGAATCTCATATGGTGGGCCCATGATAAAAATCAATACCATATCATATCTATCACATGACTCATCTTAGCCATTGAGGCCCACCACTAAGACTAGACCAGGCCAACAAATATCATGAATTAATTTATTAATTCATGGTTTGAAACTAGTGAGTGCATGTGTTTGTTTATTACATTATATCCATGTAATGCAATATCTGCCTTTAACTCCTTTTACTTAATTTCTGTTTTAGAATAATTGGGCATGAAACTTCATCCATTGCCTTCTCAAGATTCTTACAGCCCATTGTGCATCTTAGTGAATTCCACAAGAATCATTCCCCGCAACAAGTATAAAAAGCCCAAGGGAATATCATTAGTCAAACAATAGAAAAAGTCATGGCAACAACTTAGTATTTGACAAAGGCCAACACTCTAACTTCATCCATATAACATAAAAAAAAAGGCTTTAAACTTACAATGGGTTTTGATTGAGTCATCATTGTGGCCATTTCATTCAAGAAATCACCCATGCCCTGCTCAAACAAACATACCAAATGGCTCATTACAGAAAGAACAGTCCTAAGAATGAAACCACCACCAAAATTTGATTCTGTTTTGTCCATATCTCATGTAGGAAATTCTGGTATGGACTTGATCCACCAGTTGGTTGGGTTGCGTGTAGATCACAACACAGTGGCATGCAAATTGAACTTAGAAAAGTTAGTGCCTGGCTAGCTTTCCTAAGTAAAGATGAAAACAAAGAATTTTAACTGGTCTCACATGGTACCTTTTCTCCAGGAAGAAAAAAAAAAAATGGACGATGCAAAGCCCAGAAACAGGACAAAACCTCTACAGACGACAGAACACCACACCAACAAAAAAATTCATTTTTTAAATAAAGGAAGAAAGAAAGAGAGGAAGAGAGGAAACTGAGAGTGTTTACATTACACAGGAACAAGGTCAAAGAAAGAGAAGGAGCAGTGATAGTAAAAGAAATTTGTTTATTTAGTTTGTAGAAGATAAGGGGAGGGAGAATGAGAGTAGATACGGTTTGGTCGTCATCGCTGTCATAGACACCTATGTCGTACAGTAACCTTGTGTTGGCGTCCGATAAGACTGAGCAAAAACAGAGTGAAACTAATTAACAATGGAATGGAAGAGAAGAAAGTAACATGAATTGAATTGAAAGAGATTTGACCAACCAGAATAGGCGTGCTGGATTGCCTGGAACTTCTCCTTTCCTTCTTCCTCGCGGCTCCCTGAACAACGGTCTGGGTGCCATCTCTATCCCAAACAAAACAAATTCCTTGTTTTTAATAAGGATTCATTCTAATGAGTCACAAGAACAAAAATCTTAAAATGAAATGTGTTAATTCATTCTAACCAGGGCAAGTTTCTTATAGGCTTTCTTGAGCTCAATTGGGCTACACTCCTTTTCTATGCCCAGAACCTTATACAACTCCTCACTGCATTTCTCTCCTTCCTTCGCCATTTCTTCAATCAATTCAAACTCGGTTTCTTTCTACCCAACTTATCAAATCAAATCAAAACCAAATATTTTTAATTTTTTTTATTTATTTATGCATTCATTACTTTTAATATTGGAAGCCATGAATGCATCAAGGAACCTCTTCACATTTTTATTAGGAAGAAAGAGGAAAACATAAACAAAAACAGTTCACCCACCTTAGAACTCTCCAGAAACACTCTCTTTACACAGTTTCCTTTTTTTTTTACTAAGGTTACAAAATATACTATGTTTCTATTTTTTTAATATTTGATTATTGATTTGCGACGAAAGTGATGTACGGCTGAGATGAGAGGGTAATACTTAATACTTCTTTATATATATATATATATATATGGTTGGAATGTGTTTCGAGAAGGTTCCGTTCTGTGTAGCCACACAGACAATAAATTGTAAGAGTAAACAGCACGTGTCCGATAATATTTGTGTGCTCCGGTGAAACATTTTCTAGATTTTGGTTGAGATTTTCTATTCATGTTATATTTTTGCTGTTAGACTAAGGTATCAATCGACCATTCCATTGTAAATCACTCCAAGATTATATTCGAATTATATTCTGGAAAATATTTTCAGAATTATAACAAATACGCTAAATAAATAAAAAAAGTATATTAAAGAAATACGTTTTATCTCTTCTAACTTGAAATGCAAATATGTATTAATTAAGAAATGCGTTGGAACGAATCAAATCAGGTCAAAAATTAAAATTAAGTGCATTTTATAAATTCTTATTTTTATGAAATTTAACAATAAACAATGTTTATAATCTATTTAATTAAGATTGAGGAAGTTTATTTTAATGTTTGTGGGAATAGATACATAAAGAGGTTGTTTGGATGAAAGCGAGACATGAAATAATTTATTTATTTAAATTAAAATTATTTTTGATATGTTGGATAGACAGAGTAGAAGATTATTATGGTTGAAAGAGTGATCTGAAATTGTAGGGGCTTGCAATACTCTGATTTCCGCTCCAGACAAGCTGGGAAACAATCTGATGAGCACTTTGGGTGGGATGAAGAGAGTCAAAGAACACGTAATCTTTTGGATTCTCACATAACTCGTAATCTTTCACTTCTCTTCTACCTCCGCAGCTGTAATATCCTCTGTGGGGTCCACTGCCACAGCATGCTACATCACCTTCTTTCAACCCTTTAATTCAAAAAATTAAATCAGATAACCTTTCTCACCAAAATCATATATCTACTAAATATATGCACTACTTACCATATTTGAAAGGATTGTTTATAACATCAGAAGTTATGGTAAAGTAATCCACGTATGAATATTTAAATCCTTTTAGTTCTTTCTTTAACTTGCCAAGTTCAAGGTAAAGCACACTGTTGTGTAGTTTAGGCAGTGCTGAGGCTTCTTCCACGCAAGAACCTTTTGATCCATTCACCAGACTCTTCACGAATGGAACACAACCCGCAGCTGGCAGGCTAAAAACACCAAATTTCCTTCCTCCTGCCTCGTGTATCCCCTAATTCATGCAATGCGTCGTATTAGAATGGTGCACTTGTTTTATTTACTCATTATGCAAAAAGTTGAACTTTGACGCTTCCATGCAGAGCCAAGTAAGAAGAATCTGCTACATACCTTGATCACTGATGTAAGATTACCAACTACCATCTCTACATGTTTCTCATCCGTGCGTGAATTACTTGAATTTTTTGACAAAGAAATTTCATAATCATTGATTCCAATGTTGATTAAGTAAACAGCTTTCGCAAGCAGAGCTTTGGTTTCTGCATTTCCAAGTTGCTGCCTCAATTCCTTGCTGACTTTCCTGAAATAACTGAGCTGAGTTTTTAGATCTATCGCCTGCAAAACAGATGGCATGGACCAAAGTTAATTAAAGAACTAGTCAAAAGAATACAGCTAGCATTCAATCTCATCCACAAGTAATAAATAGTTAACAATAATACATAACAGACCAGTCCTTGATGGGTTTGAACCAAAGCCGTAGCTCCAGCTGATGCAAAATTGACTCCATCAACATATCGATGATTACCAGGGAATAGATAGGGTGGGATTAGAGGCAAGTTAGCATACTCAGCTGCAATAATATTGTAGATATAGGCTGTAAGAAGTGAGATATTGGTTGGTCTTAATCAAACACATAAAAGCAAAGTTGTTGTATATACCTATGAAATCTGGAAGAACACGACCATCAGAAAATCTGCCTGTTGGATACTTGAAGAAGGTTTCCCCATATGGAGAGTAATTTGCCTGATTATCAGTAGTAGTATTTATGTAATTGTTGTTTCCAACGTCAAATAATGAATCTCCAAATACAAATAATGCTGCGTGTTCTTTTGGTTGGCAAACATCACCCAGGCTTAGGCAGCAACTTATGCCATAGGTTGCTAAAGAAACTAGAAAACAGAAACTGAATTTTGAACTTGCCATCAGTTTCACTTCAATTTTCTAACGTCTAATGTCACAGTCTGCAACTTGTGTATATATAGGCTACTTTGACTTCATGCACAAGGAAAACTAAATTTCTAGCATTATATCAATAAATAATTTAAATATTGAATATTGTGGAAACATGTGCACAGATTTAAATCAACGGAGAATTGGTCTGCACTGATTTTTTATTCCTCATTTAATTATTAATAATAAGCTCTTCTAGTCAAAAATATAACTTCTATGTTAAGTTATAGAGCATTACATATGATTCACATTGTTGACTTCCTTTTTTATCTTAATACATAGAGAATAGAATTTTCTATATTAATTAATTTAAAATTGGTGAGGTCTGGCATAATTTTTGTAATACATTAGTTTTTAACATGTTTTTATTATTAGTTAGATTTTTAATAAATTCAAACTAATAATAAATATCATGTTAAGATATATTGTTGGATAGGTCCGTTCTACTTATAAATCGTGTTATAATCTACCAAAATGTAGAACACAACTAAATTTCAAAGATTTCTAAATAGAGAAATACAACCACACAATTTATGAAAAATGAATTATTATTTGATCAAAACATTCTTTTGGTAGTGACTTCGAAAGAAGAAGCTTGGATAACAAATAAATATTAGCTATTCAGCTTTTCAACAATTAAAAATAAAGTAGGTACATTAACAAAAATCTAGACAACAATTAATAAAAAAATTAAATGATAAGATAACTAGCTGTCCAAACATTTCTAGGTCTCACGTGAAGTTAATAGAGAGAGAAACAATGAACATGAATCATGCTGCTCAGGGCAAAATGAGGGGAGAAAAAAGGACAAGGGACACAAACTTAAATGCAATGAGATGAGTGAAAGAACAAAGAGACGCACTGAAAATCCAAGTTAAATTTTGAAAAACCACCTTGTACATTATACATGCCGTTACACGAAAATCCTAACTAAACTTCCCATGAGCATACATTAATCAAACAATCAAACTCTTGGGAAAATTTCACTATACACATTCATAATGTGATCCAAACAAATAATATTACTCTTCAATCCATTGTGGGTTTGATCTACACAAATAATGTTATTCTTCAATCTATGGTGGGATATTTTCATTAAACTTTGACAACCTTTAAATAGGTGCAAATTGGGCCTTGAGCAAATTACAAATAATAAAAACTCACAATAAAATATCAATTAACTTATTCTTCTCATTCTCCTTATTCTTCTCCTCATTTTTCTTATTCATTCTTCTTATTCTTCTACTCATTCTCCCAAACCTCTTCTCCTTATTCTTCTCCTCATTTTTCTCCTCTTTCTTCTCGAAATATGCTTATTTTTCTCCCAGGATCGACCCTGAGTGTTCCGAACCCTCTTGTACGCTGCGGCGTGCGTCACTCCAGTGCACGCTGCGGCGTGCGTCACTCCAGTGCACGCTGCGGCGTGCGTCACTCCAGTGCACGCTGCGGCGTGC
>NC_028355.1:208391-256527 GCF_000741045.1 Vigna radiata var. radiata
TGCACGCTGCGGCGTGCGTCACTCCAGTGCACGCTGCGGCGTGCGTCACTCCAGTGCACGCTGCGGCGTGCGTCACTCCAGTGCACGCTGCGGCGCGCGTCACTCCCGTGCACGCTGCGGCGCGCGTCACTCCAGTTCACTCCCGTGCACGCTGCGGCGCGCGTCACTCCCGTGCACGCTGCGGCGCGCGTCACTCCCGTGCACGCTGCGGCGCGCATCTCCTTCATACGCGTGCAGCGTGCGTCACTCTCTTGGCCAAAAACTAACCCAGAAAAACACTGCTTGGAAGATTAACTCTATCTTAATCTCTCTTTCTTCTTTCTCTTGCTCTCTCTTTCTTCTTTCTCTTACTCTCTCTTTCTTCTTTCCTTTCTATTCTCTTTTTCGGACACTCAAACTCTTTCCGCTCTATCTTTTTCTCACATTTTTTCTTTTTTTCTCTCACTCACTCCCCCTCCAACTGAAGCATTCCCAACCAAACCATCGGCTCTGTGTTAGGAAAATCTCATTATACACACTCATAACATGACCCACACAAATAATTTTACTCTTCAATCCATTGTGGGTTTGACCCACACAAATAATATTACTCTTCCATGGTGGAGTATTTTCATTAAACTTTGGCAACCTATGTGCAAATTGGGCCTTGGGCCAATTACAAATAATAAAAACTGACAATAAAATATCAACTAACTTAAAAATAAAATCTCTTTATTCTATCATAAAATAATATTCTACCTAATAAACACAAAATCATAACTACCCATTCTTATTTTCTCTCTATCAAATCAAACCAAATATTACTATACCCAAATCTAATAAAATAATAAATCTCTATAATTTAAGTTTATCCCAACACAAACCTGAAATCGACACAAAACCAATTATATACTCATGGAGGAGCTTCTTTTTCTTCTCTCCGAATCAAGATGTGAAGAGTTTCCTTAATCCATCCATGTCTTACAATATTAAAGTAATGAATGTTTAAATAAATAAAAAATATTGGGTTTTGGTTTGGTTTGATAAGTTGGGTAGAAGGAAACCAAATTTAATTTGATTAAAGAAATGGCAAAGGAAAGAGAGATATTGTAAAATTATTCCGTGTTTGATTTGATACGCACTTTAGCACAACTTTCATGCTTCCAACAATATCGGCTGCCAACATTTCTTTTGTGCAACGTTCATATATTTGTTGCAATTTTTTTTCGTGGTCAAAAGCCACTCCCGTAAGGTTCGGGATTTACTCGAAATGAAAAGAGTTTCTTGGAAACCACAAGGCACGGGTTTTTCCCGTTAGCTTTGGGTCTTGGGTCAATTTTTTTTAGTTTTTCACTCTATGAATAGAGTGGCTTTGCTCATCCCAAACACACACACTCTTTTCTTTCTCTCATTCTCTTATTATTTTTTTGGTTTCTCTTCTTTTGTTTATTTCTTAAAAATATTCCAGGTTTATTTTTATTCTCTTCTTAAGAGATCCTTGTTGACTTATGACTGACAACAACAACTCAATCTCGAAGAATCAAAATATCTTTTCCGAAACTCAGATGATCTTTGAGAAACCTTTTCCGGATGTATCAAAAATCGCAGTCTTCTCTGGTCAGAATTTCCGGCACTCACAAGAATGTGTGTCAACCTGTTAGACATGTGCGGAGTCGCCTTTGCTCTTTCATCTTCAAAACCAGACTCCAGTCTACTTCCAAATCCAAAAGAAGTTGAAGATTGGGTTCATGCAAACAAAGTATGCCACCATACTTTACTTAGTGCACTTTCTAATGATTTGTTCGATGTGTACTGTTCCTATAAGAAGGCAAAAGATATTTGAGATTCGTTGATTCTCAAATACACTGTTGAAGATATAGTCAGACAAAGGTTTATAATTAGAAATTAATATCGTTGGGAAATGGTTGAAGACAAGGACATAAAGTCGCAAATCAATAAGTACCACAAGCTGCTCGAAGATGTCAAAGCGGAGATATTACTAGAACATGATGTGAATATTATTGAGTGACGGTGATATTACAAAGAGAGTAGATAAGAAATTAGCATATAAGAGAGTGGGTTCAGAACGTGTAGGTTTGGGCAATTGGTGTTGATAGGAGTTATGATGTTTACTATTAACTATAACATGAGCTGCTCTGCATACAAACAACCATGAAAAAACAAAAAACAAAGGGAAGCGGTAGCTGTTGACAGAACTGAGAGATTGACACTGATGATCGGAGCCATTCAGACCAGTGCAAGGTGAATTTCCCTGAAGAAGCTTCCGTGAAACAGTTCTAAATTAAATCCACTGGGAAATCGGAAGATTGTTCAACCCAATGTTCACAAGTTCAATGCTGGGAACAATCAGAACGACCTTGGTTGGCCTCTCTTTCTCTGTTTGTTGCTTTTTGCATTGTACTATTCTTGTAAAAATTTGCTCTCTGCCCTCATTTCACTTATGTGCTTTGAGCTGTCCAAACAATTTGTTTGGAGTTTTTAGTTTTCCTTTATTCTGAAACAATGGGAAGCTTTGTAACTGATCTATTGAGTGGCTCACATCACATCAGTTCTATTACCGTGATTGTTAGTGTTTTAGACAGTTTGTTGGCTTTCTCTACGAAGTGCCGCTTGCGTTGCATGCCTATGGTTTAATCAAATGAATTGTATTCTTCCTTGCCATTTTGAACAATATGTTCTGCGGACTTGATTGTCGGTTCTTACTACTATGTAACTGGTTACCTTGCCTTGCGTTATTTCTAAGGTTTATGTTATGCTAAGTGCTAAATAAGTCATTTATCAATCCTTAGAGTTCTCTCATAGTCTTCTGCATTATTCGGTTGTCGATGGAAGTCTCACTTCTTTCCATGGCCTAATCTTATCCGTGTATATAGCTCTTACCCTTCAACTTTTTTATAAGGAGAATTTTCAATTTTTCCTTTCTACCTCCCTGTTCTTTTTTTTAATTTATTGATTCTATTTATTTTTATTTTAAAAACTAAAAAATTACTTATGATTTTAAATTTAAAATAATTTTTGTATGTATTTTAATTTACATATTTGTTTAATTATGTGGTCTATTAATTAAAATAATGATGTTAAGTTAATGTAGTTTGGAAGAATAAAACAATAAAATTGTAATCGAAAATAAATAACAATGTTGAAAATTCATATAAAAAACAAATTTAAATAAAGTGGAAATTAATTTTAAAGAATAACACTTAAGAAAAAGTAATCAAGTATTTATTTGTGAGAACTTATCTTATAGGTTGATATTCTAGTTTGTCTTTTGACATAATCAAAATCATTGTTATTATCTTCTTATGTGTCTTCATCATCTTCAATTCTATGATTAAACCTATAT
Organism: Vigna radiata var. radiata; assembly: GCF_000741045.1. Lineage (NCBI taxonomy): Eukaryota > Viridiplantae > Streptophyta > Magnoliopsida > Fabales > Fabaceae > Vigna > Vigna radiata. The sequence goes on from NC_028355.1 coordinate 211,735, forward strand.
GATGATATTGTAGTACAACAATCCGTAAATGACATTGACTTGTATGTCAATGGAGGTGTCATTGAAGAAGTCACAAATACATTTGACGTACAAAAAATATTTGAATGAGATATAAAGTCATTATAAGTGTATCAAATTTGTTGGTATGAAGATTGTGCAGGAGTGTTATGATAAGGATCAACACATTTGAACATTTGAGATGATTGAAAACTAGATTGACCAACATATCGTTGTAAGGGTTGATAAATATTGACGAAGATCCAACCTATTAGTAAAAATAGTGTGATTGACGTTGTTGTGTCTTTTACCGTGCATCATACTATTAGAAAAATTAATGTTAATTGAGTGCGAAAGAAAAAATGTAATTAAATATATTTGAGTTTGAACTTACTTCATCACATAACAATTGTTCATGTGATACATATTGGATAATATGTTAAACATACCATTGCATGTATGGTGTAGTATTAAGCTAATAAATCATGTTAAGATATATTGTTGGATAGGTCCGTTCTACTTATAAATCGTGTTATATCTACCGAAATGTAGAACACCACTAAATTTCAAAGATTTCTAAATAGAGAAATACAACCACACAATTTATGAAAAATGAATTATTTGATCAAAACATTNATTTCAAAGATTTCTAAATAGAGAAATACAACCACACAATTTATGAAAAATGAATTATTTGATCAAAACATTCTTTTGGTAGTGACTTCCAAAGAAGAAGGTTGGATAACAAATAGATATTAGCTATTCAGCATTTCAATAATTAAAAATAAAGTAGGTACATTAACAAAAATCTAGACAACAATTAATAAAAGAAATTAAATGATAAGATTACTAGTTGTCCAGACATTTCTAGTTCCACGTGAAAATGGACAAGGGACACAAACTTAAGTGCAATAAGATGAGTGAAAGAACAAACACGAAAATCCTAACTAAACCTCCCATGAGCATACAAGAGAGTATTTGAACATAGCAGATATTGAAGATCTTACAAGCTTTCAACGCTTAATCCAACAAGCTATCAAAATATACCTGTTATCTTTTTTATTACAACAAAAAAATCAAATGGAATTATCCTAATTTTGAACAAAACATCAATCCATGTTTAATTCGAATCTAAATTCAAATTGGATTTCGAATTTTTAATTTCTATTTTTTTTTCTTAAAGTATTAATTTTAGCAGTCGACTCGCTTTTTTCAAATTGTTTTTCTTTAGTAAGAAAAGGTAACGAAGATAAAATACGAGCTTGTACACTGTGGCGTGCGTCGCTCCCTTGTGCGCTGCGCTGCGGGGCGTCGCTCCCTTGTGCGCTGCGCTGCTCCCTTGTGCGCGTGCGGCGTGCGTCACTCTCTTGGCCAAAAACTGACAAACCATCGGCTCTGATACCACTGTTGGGAAAATCTCACTATACACATGACCCACACAAATAATTAATCCATTGTGGTTTTGACCCACACAAATAATATTATTCTTCAATCCATGATGGGGTATTTTCATTAAACTTTGGCAATCTTTAAATAGGTACAAATTGGGCCTTGGGCCAATTATAAATAATAAAAATTGACAATAAAATATCAACTAACTTAAAAATAAAATCTCTTTATTCTATCATAAAATAATATTCTACCTAATAAACACAAAATCATAACTACTCATTCTTATTTTTTCTCTATCAAATCAAACCAAATATTACTATATCCAAACCTAATAAAATAATAAATCTCTAAAATTTAAGTTTATCCCAACACAAACCTGAAAGTGACACAAAACCAACTATATACTCATGGAGGAGCTTCTCTTTCTTCTTCACTCTCTTGATTTTCTTTTCTTTCCTCTGGAACCGTACAAACCCAAGTTAAATAGAAGAAAATAAAGTGGACAAGAAGGAAATACTTACGTTTAGATTTTGTATTGGAAATTAGGTCTAGGTTTTGTATAATAAATGTTAATAGGCAACATATAGTTTGGTTTAAGCCAACACATGTTTCAATGCATGCCAAGCCTAACAGCATTCATTTTAACCCGTGCAAGTTTCTTATAGGCTTTCTTGAGCTTAGAGTAGAAGGTTGGACGGTTATTATGGTTGAAAGAGTGATCTGAGATTGTAGGGGCTTGTAATACTCTGATTTCCGCTCCAGACAAGCTGGGAAATAATAGTAAAAACTTGGCTCAATTCATTTATTTTGAGAGTTTGCACTGTAATTAGATTTTTTCAACTCCTTGAAACTGGGGTTGCAAAATTTATTCTCCAATTATTATTATATTTGGGCTGGCACAAAGTTTTCCACTGTGTATGGTGCATGTTTGCTAGCTAGCTGATAAGTTCAATGTTGCCTTTGGCAGTGGCCTTTTTTAATACACCAACTACAACATATCTATTCCAAATGGATCAAATGAAACAACTGCTACCATCAAGATGTCACAATCATGAACAAGGTAATTTATCTGAACATGGTTGGATTATAACTGAAATAGAATTTCAAGATTGTAAGGGCCTGCTATGCTTGAGTTGCCGCTCCACATGAACTGGGAAATAATTTGATGAGCCCTTTCAGAGGGATGAACCGAGTCAAAGAACACATACTGGCTAGGATTCGCACACAAGTTGTAATCTTTCACTGCTCCTTTCCCTCCACAGCTGAAATATCCATTGTAAGGCCCGCTGCCACAGCATGCCACATCGCCTTCTTTTAAACCTTTACAACAACCATAATCACAATCAAATCAGATTAACTTTTCTCTTTATCACTATAAATTTGTTCAAACTATACTTACCATATTTTGAAGGGTTGCTTATAAGGTCTAATGATAAATCAAAGAAATCCACGTATGAATATTTAAATTCTGTTAGTTGTTTCTTTAACTTGTCAAGCTCCACTGAAAGAATCTTATTATGCAGTTGGGCTACTGCTGAAGCTTCTTCCACGCAACCTTTAGTTTCATTCATAAGAGCCTTAACGAATGGAACACAACCCATAGCTGGCTGATTGAGAACCCCAAATTTCCTCCCTCCTGCCTTGTGTATCCCCTGATCATGTTCTTCATGTTAGATAAATATTCATTACAGCTAGTTCTACTTTTATACTTCATCAACGCACCTTTATCACTGTTGAAAGATTACCAACTACCATATTTACATATTTCTCTGGAGTAATGGCACTAGATTTTTGTGTGAGGTAGATTGCATAATCATTGCTTCCAATGTTAATCAAGTAGACAGCTTTGGCCAGCAGGGTTGTGGTTTCTGCATCTCCCACTTCCTGCCTCAACACCTTGCTGACTCTATTGAAGTAACTTAGTTGAGTTTTAAGATCTATCACCTGCAAATTAAACATCAAACTGCTTGCAGTTGGATACAAAATGAGCAAGTCAAAAGAGCTAACAATAACATGCCGTGCAATGCAACAGACCAGTCCTTGATGGGTTTCAACCAAAGCCCCTGCTCCTGCAGATGCAAAATTGACTCCATCAACGTATCGTTGATTACCAGGGAACAGATAGGGTTGGATTAGAGGCAACTTAGCATACTCAGCTGCAACAATAATAAGCATGAATGTGTAGAAACATTAAGGAAGCTGGCAAAAGAAAAACAGAACAATCTTATGTACCTATGAAATCTGGAATGATGCGACCATCAGAAAATCTGCCTGTTGGATAGTTGAAGAAGGTTTCTCCGTATGGAAAGAAATTTGCGTAGTTATCAGCAGTGGTAGTGATGTAATTATTGTTTCCAGCATCAAATATTGAATCTCCAAATACAAATAACGCAGCTTCTTTTGGCAGGCATGTGTCACCAAAGCTGAGTGTTATTCCATTGCTAACCAAGAAAACTAGGAAGCACAAACTGGATTTTGAAGTTGCCATCAGCGTTTAACTTCAATTTTCTCATCTTCTCAATAGAACGAAACTTGAGTTTATAAAGGCCATTGTCATATCATCCAGAATAAAAATAATAAAAATTAGCTCCTAGGAGAAATGATATTAATAAAGAAAAATACATGATAAAAAAATACAATCTAAATAGAAATATAAAATTTCAAAGCAACTGAAAGCTTAATTAACCCATCTCATGAACATATCGTAAAACAGTACTGGTTTATAAATCTTAAATTAACAATTATCTAATGAATGAGAAACCAATGAATTTTTTTAATCAAAACAAAAAAAATAATAATAAAGGCGAAAAGGAATTTTTTAAATCGTGTATTTTATTATGACTAAATTATTTATTTTACAAAATAAAATATTTTTAAAATTTTAAAATTTTCATTACGTCAAATAAAATAATATTTCAAGAATGAATTAATAAATTAATTAAATAAAATTTGGTACTTTCAAACTAATTATGACTTATTATTTAAACTTGAATTTATGGTCGAGTTTCTGAATACTCAATTAAAATTATGTGATAACTTGGTATTGTTAATTTTTAATTAATAATATTAAAATTTGAAATTATATACTTTTTAATTAATGCTTAAATTTCTTAATTAATCTTATACGTAATACATCATTTATAAACCATCTTCTAAATAATTTTGACATATTACAATTACTTTTTTAAGATGTACACTTTTAATGATTTATTGTTATTAAACTAAATTAAGGTTGATTAAATTATTTCTGCATATTACTTTTATTTTATAATTATATATTTTTTCGTTGAGTGAGACAATTAGTCTTGAATAAATTTAAATATTATTTTTAAAAATAATTTTAAAACTGAAATAAATGAAAATAATGGAATAAGTCATTACCCTCGAACCATATCCAAGAAGAAATACAACTTCTAAGAAAATGGTATTGAATCAAATAACCGAAATGTCCATTTCTTTCAAACCAACAAAACAGGATATAAGGTAGTTTTCGTAGACTCTAAGTTGTTCAAAACCTTAAATGGTCTTCATTATTTTTTAAAACAAATTATTAATAAATAATTATTATTATTGTTATTATTATTAGATGATAATTTTTGTTACGCTGGTTACTATTTTTGTTGGCGAGATTAGGTTGTCTTACATTGTAGTAATAGAACAATTGAAAATTGGATAAAGAATCAATTAAGAAAATGGTATATTAATGCTAAGAAATACTAAGTACCTATGAGTAGTATAATATTCAATTATTGATTTGTTTTAAAAATAAAAATAATATTATCATAAAGTTATAAATTACATAGAAAAGTATGTTATTTTTCAAATACATCCTTTATTTCTAAAATACTATTGACAATACTTATATTTATTATTATGATTGCTGAAAGTAGTTTATAAAATTAATATTACTCAAATATTATTTCATAGTGTTAAAAAGATAACTTTTTATTTTGTCATTATATTCTCTAAATTTCATCTACAATTTATTCAGAACATACGACATTATGTTGCTGCTTTTGACATAGTAGACGATTGTTTAAAGAACACCATATTTCTACATCATACATCATATACAACAATCGTAACATCAACATTCCCGACATTTTGGACTTCTACGCAATGGAATTGAAAAACTTTGGTTCGGTAAACTTCTCCATCTCTTACATACCAAACTAATAAAATATTTATAATTTTCTGCATCTTGCTCATCATAGTACTCTTTTTCATCCTTCAAATTTTCTCACAAGAGGATAACCATGGAAAAACAACCCAGTTCAAAAATATCAGAAGCCAAGACTGTTGTTTCACAGATCATATTATAATCGCCCTGCAACATCAATCGAGATTCCCTGAAGCTAAAACTATGGACTTTGACAGGGTAAAAGAAAGCCTAAATAGCTATATATAGTCCCATAATTTAAAAGCAAGAGATTAATAAACTTCACTCGTGCTGAGCGAGTTAATTGTTTTCAACTCTATCCTCAACAGAGATCACAATCATTCCAGAGAGCAAGAAAAATGGAAATAATATCATATTTTTGTCAAGCACAAGCAGGGATGTGTACTTGGGAGGAATAAATGCAACAAAAACACAAACAAAATTAATGAACTCCGAAGGAAAATGAAAAATGATGTGCAGCTTATTTAAATACACAGGGAGGAGGCCAACAAAAGGCTGCTCAGAAAACTCCGCCAGCCATGGAAGGAATGTCATCAAAGCTCCAAAGGTTCATCAGGTTTCCACCATCCTGGGTTGTATCACAAGATAGCAAGGATTCCAATGAAGTATCGTCCCAGCTCCCTTCAAGATAAGGCATCTGAAAAAACTTCAACTCAGATTCAATATCCACAAGCTCCTCAGAGAGTGTCTTGGAAGAATCATCTTGCATAGATACCACATCCTGAGAGTTAGTCTGATGGGTGGCATCCTGTGCAAAATGAGAATCGCAAACCAAAGGAGCAGAAAGCATGGATGAGATCTCAGGAGTTTTGGGAGCCTTTTCACTCCACCCAATATCTGCACAATCAAATGAGTTACTCCCCTGATCTGAACTGAAGTGAAGGGTCACATTATCAGTCGAAGGCAGGGATCTGAGCCCATTTCCACTGCCGGGGAAGGAACCCATGTCAGCAAACTGATTAACTAGGGGTTTCTGTTCCACCAGATCCATAGGCCAACGAAGGTCGTTCTGATTGTTCCCAGCATTGAGCTTGTGAACATTGGGTTGAACAATCTTCCGATTTCCCAGTGTATTTAACTTGGAACGTTTCACGGAAGCTTCTTCAGGGAAATTCACCTTGGCTTTATTGCCACGAATCCTCCGTGCTTCAGCATCATAAGCTCTTGCTGCTTCTTCAGCAGTGTTGAAGGTTCCAAGCCAGACACGAACGCCCTTTCTTGGGTCCCTGATTTCAGCTGCCCATTTCCCCCAAGGACGTTGACGAATTCCCCTATATTGATTCTTCCTCTTTCTCTTTGCAGACTTTTCAGCTCCACCATTGAATGCCACAGATTTCACTGCCCGCTCTTTAATAAACACATTTCACGGCGAGGAAAACAGACACTCAGAACCATTAAACAAAGAAAAGAACAATAATGATATCATACATGGATCATATAAGAAAAGTTCCAGTTCTCCCAAAAACCCTTCGAGGACTTTAGAAGTCTCACCAATAAAGTAAAAATCATTTTTAGTTTAGTTTTTTAATCAAGGCGAAGGTTACCACCCACTATACTGAGAAAGAACAGTTGCAGTGGTGTGCGACCGAGAGACAGAACAGCTAGTAGCTTGTGATAACAACAAAACAACATGACGAAATGAAACATCAATCAATTTCAACAAAATCCACAAAGGGATCCTTGAGTTAAAATCAGTAGAAAGTGAACTCTTGTACGAAAAATAGATAAACATACACTCCTAAAGAAGAAGCATTTCTCCCAGAAAACAAATCATTCCAGAAATCAACCCGGGATCCATAACGAGTCAAAGAGTTTATAGCAGATCTAGAAAATAAAATTCCCTGTTATCAACTCCATAAACGAAAATCACATATTAGATTCACTTAAAATTGAGGGTCCAGAAAATAATATCACATGATGCCCAACAAAATTGATTTCCATTCCAGTGCATGATAAAAAAAAATTGGTCCGAAAAAATAATCAAAAAAGCAGACATTGATAATTTTGCATACGAAAGAAATGGGGAAAAAAGAGAATTGTGAAGAAGAGAGAGAAGTTACGAGAAGAGGCAGAGAAAGCAAAGGGTTTGACTTGGTGGTCGGAGTCGACGTCGGTTTCGATGTCGGAATCGTCCTTGAAATCCCTAAAATCAGCCTCGAAGTCATCGTCCGAGTGGATGACCTCAGATGTCCGTTTCTTCAAATCCGACCACAGGTAACCGGCGGTGATCCGGCGAGACCTGGCAGTGACCGCCGCCGGAATGAAGTCAGAGATAATAGCTCCTCCACACATGGGTCAGATGAAAAACAAGAAAGCTATGAATGAATATCCAAAGACTCGGTTTTGGTTGAATGCTGCGAATCAAGGTTTTTGCTTTTTCTATTCTCTGCGTTTTCTATGTTTACCCACTCTTCATTTGTTTTCCTTTTATACTCAGCCTTTTTACACAAGAACGACTCTTTTGACAATACGTTTAACTAGTACAATAAAATTTACTTACAGTAATTTATTCAATTAAAATAAAAGTTTAAATTTTTTTTTTTTTTCTGTATTAGGTTTTTTAATTAATTTTTTCATAATATCCATATGATTTTCTTTCACTTATTGAGTACAGTGTAGACATCCAGGACACCTTTTAATATGAACAACGTTGTTATGGTTAACTTTCAGATGAATTATAACAGCCGAATAACATAAACTGTAACTTGGATTATGATTTGAAAGAAACATGAATAAAGAAATTAGGATTGGATGTTTTGTATAATCCGTTAAATTAATAGGCGGGTAACTTCTTCTAGTTAGCCCATTAAACCAATTGGTAATAAAAATTAAAATTAACTAGTTTATTATTTATTTGAAAATCTAAATATTCAACAATATTATAATATAAATCACTAACATTAAGTTCTAATTACTAATTATAATAAAATAAGTTAACATTTAAAATAATTATTATTTTAATTTATTTAATTAAAAATATTAAGTAATTAATTCAAAATATAGAAAATATTTCGTATATAATATCACATAAAATAAAACAAAATCTGAAAACGTCAAATAAAATAATTTAGAAAAACAAAAATAAAAAAAATCAATCCCGTTTTGACGAAATTATTGGTTATTGTGCCAAAATACACCCATTTTATGACCTCTAATAATAGAAAAATATTAAAAAGACTTGAATGAAAGTAGTTAAAATCGATTAATATAAAAAATACAATTATAGTCCTTTTGCTTTTTATCTATATTTTCTTACTTTTATAATCTCTTATAAATTTTTTTAATTATTTTAATCTCTCTCCAAGATTCTTTTAAAGCTTTAAAATTCATTAATCATTTCTTTTAAAATGTTTTTATACAATAGTTAAGGAATAGGGTTAATTTGAGTATTTTTGGTCCATCAAAACATAAATTTGTTATCTTCATACGGCTAAATAATTTTGATTAAGCCAATAATCAAGGTTTAAATCAATTTGAATCATAAATAGACTAGTTATATAATCAAAAGTCTATTAAAAAAAAGATAAATTGGACTTATGGTAAGGTGGTAGGTGCATATTAATTTGCATTTGAATTCAAACAAACATTAATTGCATGTTATGGTCAGTAACTCATGTTTACGAGGAAGACTTGAAATTAAGAAGTTGGATGATCACTTTATTTGTAGTGACTAGTAAACCTACATAATGAAGCATTTTGACTCTTATTTAGGGTATAGGTGTCAAATCCAGTGTCAAGCATAAAATTCAAAAGACCTTATTAGTCATTAGTCACCCAGCTATTCGGGTGGAGCTGAGTAGGTACCATATTAAATTCGTGCAACTCCTCCATCTCAAACTCGTTGAAAGATATCTTGACGAGCACATTGGTGAACAAGTAGGTGTACATGAAAAAGAAGTCAAATTTAAAACATTTTCTGCCGTGACAGATCCACTTGTTTCCCTTGTAGATTCGTAACTCAAGCACAAGGTCCTTTATGTTGTTTCCAAGCACATTGCGTGTTCGACCCAATCGCACAATTTTGCACCCCAACGAAAGCTAGTCGCATATTCACAAACCTCGTGGGACACCGGTCATAACCTGGGACGAGTGGAAGATTCACTTCCTCCCCCTCATCAAAGAAATCAACTTCAATCTTTGTGACAATATCATTTGAGGTAAAGCCTTCCTTCTCGTCTCTAGAGTGTATAATTGTGGTCGCACTGTCTAAATTTCACTTGGTTAATCTCTGGTTGTCTAAACCATTGACGACGAGGAATCATCCACATACCCCTGATCATTCCGACCAAAAGACTCCTCAAACAAAGAAAGACAAATAATTAACATTATTATTACCTTAAGCATAAAGCGAACAATAAAGGCAGGAGAAAAAGTGAAAATGACGAGCCAACTTTATCTATATTTATAGAAATGGATATCCTAATTAACAATACGGTTTGACGATCCAAATGACTTGATGCTTCACATCCCTTACAACTAGCAAGCACGAATGGTAGGGATTTTGAGTGGGTTAAAGCAAAGAATAGTGCATAACAAACCAAACATCTTTACATAACCTTAAGCAATTATCAAGTTTGAGAAACTTGTGTACATTATGGACTGTCAGGTTAAGGAATGAAGCTAGTCCAAACAATCAATTGACTTAATCCAAACTTATTATTTTAGTTAAAAAAACTAAACTATTTAAGACTGCAAGTAATCTTTATTAGAATAATAATTAAGGTTTTAAGCTTATTTAGATCATAATTAGACCAATTATAATAAAAAAACCAATAAAAAAAGTATAAATTGGAATTGAGGTTAGGTGATAAGCAATACATTAATTATAGATTTATCATCCTTACATTTGAATTCAAATTAACTTTGACATAAAAAAACATTTAATAGGTAATTCCTATATTGGTGTTAATAAACACCAAGACTTGAAATTAAGACATTAGACTACCACCCGTTTGAAGTGACCAGTCTTTACATAACAAAACAATTCTTATAAATCATAACATTCTTATTTAGTTTTACAAACCTTATTTTTTATATCTAAAGTCTTTTAAAATTTTAATTTGGTACATCAATATCATGCAACCCTAAATTGTATTTTAATGATATTTTTTTTATGAACATGAAATATGAAAATTATACCATATGGACCAGACGGAATATGCTAGACGTCCGAATATGATCTCGACATATAGAAGACCAGACGTGATGGACGGTCCCACTAGCAGACATCGACCTTCAAAGGGTTTTCACGAAAATCTGCATATTTGCTGCTCCCTCTACTCCGTTACTGCTTCACTCTTAGAGATCGGACGTGACAGACGTTCCCACTAGCGGACGACAATATTCGTGATATTACAACAAGATGTCGGATTCGTTCTGTAAACTGACCGTTCGAAACGGCGGAGCGACACATGAGTCACTGTTAAGATAAAGGAAACATTAAAATTATATTAAGGTAAAACGCGATTAGTAAGGATGGACCAGGGATTGGACCGTGATTAAGATCTAGCTAATCACATGCCCACGACAAAAACTATAAATATAAGTTAAAGATGAAAGGTAGTTGATTACATTAAATGCTCATTTATTCTTGGTAGTCTCTTTCTCTCTCTATCTCTACCTTTTAATTGACTTCAGCATCGGAATACCTTTAGATAGGGAGCTTGGAGCGACACTAATCAACTGGAACAATTATTTTTGAAAAAATTATTTTCAATTACCTGTATTCCTATACTAATTTAAAACTTATCATACACCTTCAGAATAATAGAGAATTATGTTGAAATTTTTTATTTTAAATTTCAAAACAATAATATATATCATTTCAGACAAAATGTTTCCTTTGTCTTAAAAATATATAACATCCCAAGTTACTGAATGTTAATTTTGTTAGTGGCGTGGAAATGTTGAATTCATAAGAAGGTAATGAACGGTGCTACTTTTAAAAAGTAAACAGACTGTGGTTATTATAATACACATAAAACAACAACACAAAAAAGTAGTGGAAATATGTCCAGTTTGTCATTATGAAGGGGTGAAATTGTTGCTTCAGTGTCCGATGAGCGTGGCCTACAAAGATTCATATGCATCAAGGATTACCGTGTCTGCGCACATGTGCTTGCAAAATCTTTGACTAAGCAAAAGAAAAGGATCACTCCAAAACCATCCAACAAAAATTGCTGTAAAAGGATACGAATCTTTCCCTTATTCTCCTCCTCTTCCATCACACCATTTCCTACAGACACTCCTTCATTCATTCTTAATTTTACAAACATGAAAGAAGAATATATACGCCTCCACCATCTTTCGTACCATCCATCCTTCATCTCACAAACGTTTCGCTTTCACCATTATACATACATACTTATATGTGGAACAACAACTAACTTAAGAATAAACAGAGTCCTAAGGTAAGAATATGGAAAAAGTGCAAAATTTATACACTCACCCAAACCAAACCCCGAACTAAAACAATTTTAGATCAGAGAGGTTGGTGCATGGTGACAACCAAGGGAGTGGTGACAGTGTGCTTGGCATCAGACCAAACTATGGAGCCAGTCTTGACAGTTGAACTCCCGGGTGAAAGCTTCACTTCCCTTGTTTGCACCCTCACAAGGAAGTTCAGTTTCTGACCCAACCTCCTGAAAGCCAGTGTGTCCGGTTCAACAGTGACCTCGGTGTCGGCAGGGGCTGCAACAGTAACCCTGTAAAGGGAGTTGGGGTCTCCAACGTTGGTGACAGTTCTAATGAAGTGTGTAGACATGCGCGAGCCTTGCTTGCCATACTGTTGAAAGACAGCAGATAAAGAGGGGTAATTGAGATTGGCAGCGTGACCGGCCCTCTTTGCTCCACTGCAGTCTGCGGCCTTTCTGGTGATAACCCGAATATTGTGGGCAGTGTAGTTGGAATTGCAGAGGAAATCGATGTAATCGTAGGTGGAAATGTCATAGACCAGACCGGGGTTGATGGCCTTCTCCGGGTGAACGTGGCCAGCCCCATAATCGAAGACCGAAGAAGCATTCCCAGTGGACTCGTCCAACAAGGTCCCTCCACCTCCTCCATTGTCGAGAGTGTAGGCAGTGGTGATAAGAGCAGATCTTATGGCGGCGGGACTCCAGTCAGGGTGGGCCGCTTTCAAAAGAGCAGCCAAACCAGAGACGTGAGGGCAGGCCATAGAGGTGCCGGAGAGTATGTTGAAGTCAGTGGTACGGTGGTCGGAAGGAAGGGAAGAAGGAGGAATGTAAGAAGGCCATGCGGCAAGAATGTTCAATCCAGGCGCAATCACATCGGGCTTCAAAATCTCAGGGGAAACCGGATTAGGCCCTCTGGCCGAGAAAGATGCCACCTTTGGCGCTGGCTTAACCCCAACCCTCGTGCCCCTGAATAAAATGGTTGCGGTGGGTGGCGACCGTAACTGTGAGGCCAACGAGATGTATCTTCGAATTTGGTCGCCCCCAGCGGCACCGACGGAGGTGGCCGGGAGGACGTGGCAGTCAGCTACCAGACCTTCTCCATCGAAGGGACCATTGGCCAAAATCATGGCAACTCCACCAGCATTCTTCACGACTAGGCCTTTGGCAGGCCTTGAATTGACGCCTCTGTCACATACAACAATCTTACCCCTCACGGATTTAGGGTCCAAGGAATCTTCCAAGCAGAGAGAGGAAGAGTAACCGTCAGACCCAGCATACACCAACTGGTACCGCCGACCCGGACTCAGACCCGGCCCACCGTAGACACTCACTCCACCAATCACCTTCCCGTTCCCCAGAATAACATCCGCGGGGAAATCTCTGTCTATGGTTCCAGCCCCCACAGTCGTCATCCAGGGTGCCACATTCGTCACCGTCAGCCCGCCGGGACCGCCGTTCCCCGCCGAGGCAGACACGAACACGCCAGCCTCCGAGGCTCCGAAGGCCCCCACAGCGATCACGTCCAGGTGGTAGGGCACCACGACGCCCCCGACGCTCAGAGAGACCACGTTAACACCGTCGGCCACGGCGGCGTCGAATGCTGCCAGGATGTCGGAGTCGTAGCAGCCAGCGTTCCAGCAGACCTTGTAGACGGCGAGACGAGCCTTGGGAGCCATCCCAGCGGCCATTCCCTTGGCGTAGCCCATGATGGAGGCCGGAAAGACGTACCTGCCGGCGGCGATGGAAGCGGTGTGGGTACCGTGACCGTCGGTGTCTCTAGGAGAACGGTACTCGAGTGTTTCGTTCATTTTGCCGTTGGTGGCTTCGTAACCGCCGCAGAAGTAGCGGGCTCCGATGAGCTTGCGGTTACAGGAGTTGGGGGGGAAGCCTTTTCCGGCGACGCATTGACCCTTCCAGTTGGGGGGAGGGAGGCCTAAGTCGCGGTCGTTAAAGCTCTGGCTTTCGGGTGAAATGCCGGTGTCGATGAGTCCGATGACGAGATCGGAGCCGAAATCGGTTTCCTTTAGCAAGCCAGCCCTGTCGGCGGTGTTGAGGCCGAGGAAGTGAGGGGAGCGCGTGGTGTGGAGTTGGCGCACCTGCTCGGGTATGAGGGCTATGACGTGGGAGAGTGACTCCAGGTTCTCCACCTCCGCGGCGGAGAGAGTTGCAGAGAATCCGTGGAAGACTGTTTGGTAGGTGTGGATTATGGAGGTGGCCTCGCCCAGTGATGATTCGTACCAGTGCCTGTGCGTGGGGAAGATCGAAGGCTTCGCATCGTGCTGCACTTGCACTATGAATGTTTTCTTCTCTTCTTCCCAAGCTGAAGCTGTCACCAACAGCAAAACCAGAATGCTTCTTCTGAGATGATATGGAGAAGCCATGGAAAATGAGATTCAGCTCAAGTGAAGTGAGAGTGCTCTCTCTCTCTCTCTCAGGTGAACAGAAAGAGTAGTAGGACCTAGTGTATGTATGTGTCTATGTTATAATAATGTCAATCAAATTCACGAACACACTGACAAAACATTCACAGATACAGAAAACATGTGTTGCCACAATTCCCTCATTTATTAACTATCAACCACATTTTAGCAAACAATATTTTATTTTTTGTTTCTCACGGAACAACTTTTTCTTTTCATTTGCTTTTTTGGCCTAATTGGTTTTTCTTAGCTCAAAAAGTCAAATTATTGCGTTTATATCATTCATGATTATTCTTAATGATGGTCATCCAAGTTCAATTTTTACACAATCTTGGACTAACACAGCCCTAGAATTTTTACGACATTCGATATCAATTGGATTTAACAATGTTCCGTTTCTTTATTCATGTTACGTACATTGGTTTAAGATTTTTAAATTAGAAACATTTTCAGAAAATAAAACATACTTTCTTGAAATTAAAATAAGAAATAAATCTTGACAACGGTTTACTTCCTAAAAGTCAGCAATCTCTTCAAACCAATCATTAATCGTGAAAACCATGGAACGTGTAACAATTCGCAAAGGGTTCGGCCATCAGTGTGCACGAGACATAATAATATTAACTAGAAAAATTTCTTAAAATAAAAGGCATTAACAACGAAGACATAACTTTCATCGTCCTCTGAAAATCAGATCAAAATAACACAGTTATAACACTTCACATATTGTTTTAAAATTTAATTATTCACCAAGTTTCAAAACGACCTATAAAAATGGAATGCAGTTCTATTCCTCTCACTGACAGAACTCGCGTTATGCTTCGAAAGTCAAAGAAAGAACAGATTACGTATAGCCCACATAGATACGCAATGCCCTAATACTAAAAGCCACCCCAAATTAATTGAAACGATACACGTGCTTGTCACAAAATTGTTTCATGTAAAAAACATGATCTTGAATATAAGCCCAGATTTGTAAAGAATACAAAAAGAGATATAGATATACATGAATTACTACAAGTATAGCTGGATCAGCTCATCACTGACAACAGATGGGGTAAGAACGCCTAAATCTGTGAAAAGCAGAGTCAGGTATTGAGGAGGGGTGTAGTCCCGCGCGGACCTTTCAACCTCAACCTTGGATGGAATAGGTACACCGAAATCAATAGGGCGTAAAGCAGGGGCTAAATCCTTTTGGTCAAGAGGGTAGAGACGAGCAAACTGCAGAAAACCATAACAAACAAGACATTAACTACACACAAATTCAAAGCAACCTTTCTAAAAAGATGAGTGCAAGCTAACATAAAGTCCAACTTAGCAAATTGCAAATATACCTTGTAGCTTTCAGCAGCGACATAAACTGGTTTATTCATACCGTGTGCAACCAATGCAATTTGGTAGGTTCCCATCATGTTGATTATGCCCCCACTTTCCACAACTCCATCTGCACCTACAAAAACCATGTCCACCTCATCCATAGTATATGCCACAGCAGAATCTATCAGTAGTTTCACAGGAACATCAAGCTTGGCTAGCTCATTGGACAACCGCAATCCTGTTCGATCTGGTCTTCCCTCTACAAATTAATAGACACGACATTGAAGTTCAGGTCACACTGAAGATGCCAAATATATTCACTCCACAAGTTTTAAAATGGGCTCCATAAATGGAAATTATGTCAACAAAATTGAAACTGTTCCAGAATAAATCTCCTTGTAGCTGACCTAAATCACAACATTCGAATTGTGTGTTTTGCCTTTTCGTTACCGAATTGCTTATGACCCTACAATCCTCCTCTATTTATCCTACCAAAGCTAACCAACCCAGTCCGAGTTACTGGAGCTGGAGTCCGTTATATTGCTTCATGCCTAGGATCTTAAATGTTTAGTTCCATACATTCCAAGTATTAGGGCCACGTTACACTCCCTCAGATATCGAACCACAGTTTCCTAGGTACTTGGATTGTTGCCCCACTTATCATTACAGATTCCTCTTTCTGAAAACATCTGACCCATAGGTTAAGGTTACGCTCCTTGAGATATCATTCGACAGTTTCCTAAGTACTGGGACGGGCATAGGGACTTAGTCGGTTGTTGACCCACTTATAATTAGAGCCTCTCTCCGAAAACATCTGACCCATATGTTAGACACTGATAAGGGTTGTGTAGGATTTGAGCAAACCCATTACCCAACCCATCAAACACAACCCACTGTGAGCATGTTGGATTCGGTTGGATCAATCACATCAACATTTAGAAATATTTTTTTTTTTCTTGTTAAAAGTTGTAATTTTCAAGTATCAACCTAACTAAAAAATAACACAATCTTTACAAAAATTAATCCAAGACTTCAAATAAGACAATGAGTTAAGTCATAACAAGTTTGTCTAAACTAACTTAAAACATGAAAAGAAAAACATAACACAAATTGCTTATAATATAACATACTAAAACCATGACCCAACCATTATAAGAGTAGGTTAGTTCGAGTTGGATCGGATTTGATCCAATTACAAGTGAAACCCAACCCAATCTAATTGGGTTGGATTGGGTATAAAGGGTCCTCGGTTAACCCGATCCAGTGAACACCCCAAGATAATGACCAAGTTAAGTCAAATAGGGTCCCTTAATCAATTGTTACCATGATTAATCCCAGTCTAATCAGGAGGGTACTGAAACAAAACTTCACAGGCAATATCAATAACCAAGCCTTATCTCACTATGTGGAGGTGTTTCTATGTATCAATCAATCAACAACAACAGATTAGCAGAAACCAAATTATCAGTAAAACAATCAGAGAAAAGATTGGCTTCTTCAATTGCTTTAAAAAGAATACAGAAATGAATTGAGAATAACAATTTTAACTATCCTCCCAGGGATTTAATACAATATTTGACTGAAAAAAATGCCTACAATTATATCGAGATAAGAAAGCCTAAATCCATGAAATTAAAGTTAAAGAAAAATACAAAGTTGCTCATTTGTTATTTGAATTTTGGAACTAAACATGAATATGAGTCATCTGTTACAACTCTGAAATAATGCGCCCCTAAAGTAATATATAAATAAAAGCACAGGAAGAGAGCAAAAAAGAAAAAAACCTGTGCAGAAGACCCGAAATAATTTCTTGTTTTGTGCCGCCAGTTTGAGGACTTCCAACACAACTCTGGAAAAACCATGAACCAAAATTGTGCAACCATCAAATATAAAATCCTGACTCAACATCGCGATAACTTTGCGAGCCTGCAGAATAAAACAAATGAATTTGGGCACAAATGTGAAAAAAATAAGGGAAATTAGAGTGCAGTGCAGAGAGGGTAAAAATGAATGAGAGAAAGTT
The DNA here is from genome assembly GCF_000741045.1 of Vigna radiata var. radiata. Classification (NCBI taxonomy): domain Eukaryota; kingdom Viridiplantae; phylum Streptophyta; class Magnoliopsida; order Fabales; family Fabaceae; genus Vigna; species Vigna radiata. Next base: position 229,477 of record NC_028355.1, read on the forward strand.
GCCTTGTGGGAGATTTCGCCGAACTTCTCGGCACGCTCAATCAAGCGAGATTTAGCGGAATTGAAATCTTCGTATTCTAAAGCAGAAGTCCGAGTGACATATCGCATAAAGAGATCACAGCCCGCTGTTAAAGAGATAGAGGTGGCATCCCACGACTGTAACGGAACAAAGAGTGTTGAAATCAATGAACGAGAAGAAAATGAAGTTAGAGGCTTGAGAGTACCTTCAGAGTATCGGAGGCCTTCTTCAGCTCCATTTCCAGCTGCATCATGGTGGTAGCCTGGCTGGTCCTTATGACGGCGGCCAAGGCGCGAATGGCAGCGACGGCCTCCGCCAAATGGGGCTGTATCCGCCAGTTATTAAACTCCTTGATGACGCTGAATGGCTTGTCAGGATCGGGCCTGAGTTGAGGTAGAGGATCAGGGTCCGGCCCAATGGCGGCCTGAGCCTGGGCCAGCCAGTCGCTGGTGACAACGCCATGATGTGCTGCTCTGGTCTCATAGTAGGCAGAGGTCTTAGGGTTAGAATTGGGGTTAGGATTAGGGTTAGGGTTTGATATTGATGAGTCGGTAGGAGCGACGGTGTCTCCCTTGAGAGCAGCCTCGTTTTGCTGCCTGTCCATGATGAATGACGCTGATCTCCACCACATCTTTGATCCTCCCTTCCCACTTCAACACAGCAAATTCGATTCGATTCGATTCAGATAAGAATAGATACCATGAGTTGTGTTATGGGTTAAGCAAAACTTAAAATTAGGGTTCCGCAATTCCCAAATTCAAAGCTATGCCAACTCAAACATAATAATTTTTTATTATGTTTAGGTCTGAATATATATGTGCAAAAATAAATTTAATACGCCGAATTTCGTTTTCCATATTATACACAAAAATTAAATTAACTAACACACATTATATGCATAAATGAACTTGGTTGGTTTATTTTGCGAAAAAATAAACCTAAGATTAAAAAATAAAATTATTGTAACACACCTTATGCGCAAAAAGCCTACATGTTTTATTCTTTTTAAAATTTTAAAAAAAAAGTATCAAACATTGTGAGCAAAGAGTTATAAAAATAGAAATGTTTTCTTTAAAATATATTTTAATTTATTTTTCATTTATTTGATCTGTGATATGTCAACCAGTTTAGTAAAGTTAAATTAGATGTAAATTTAATTATCTTATTATGATATTAAAGCCTAATTTTGTATTAAAGTCGTTTTAGACTCTATGTTAGGCAAAATTTGGATTCATTGTATTATTTCTTATTGAACATCTTTTAATTCTTATGTTAGATATCTTTAATACTACGGGTATGTGATACGGATTTAGTAAATTGTTTAAGAATATAAATGGTACAAGATGAAATTTCTATTTTAATGACCTAGTAAACTGTTTAAGAATTTGTATAGATTAGATGAATTCTTCATAATTTTTTTTTTCTTGAAGAATTTATTCATCTAGATCATAACCTACCTTAAGCATCCTGGTAAAAGAAAAAGCATATCTATGAGACCAAATAAGAGTATTTTTTTTCATTGTCCCTTTTTCTTTAGTTAGTTTAAAGAAGTTTTCATGCATAGTTGGATATGTGACTTTATCACACTAATATGTATTTTATGAAATGATGTTATTTATGGAGATGTAAAGATATAAATAATAGAAAAAAAAAATATATTTTGGAGTTGTTTGGTTTCCTATTATTAAATATGTGTTTGTATATATATATATTTTGATCTCTTATCAGAGATAAATTTATTTTTAAAATGTTTAAAGGGTAATGTAGATTTATGTAATCTTATTTAACTTATCTTGATTATTAATAGTGTAACTCTTAATGGAATTCCATTGGAAAAGAAAGAATATAAACATGAAATTTTAAATTTTAATAAACCTAGTCATAAATGCAAACATAAAGTTGATAACTCCAATTAAGAATCCAGCATTTTGGTAGTTCTTCCATGCAAGCAAATGATTCAAATTCTCCTCATCATCAACCAACATATCTATCTATCTTGACTTTGAAAATCCTTTATCCACACTTTTCATCGATGTGCTGCTTATCTTATCCTTATTAGTAGTCTGAAGATAAGTGAAGACGGGAGCAAAGTGAAATTGTGTTTTATTTAATTAGTAGCTAGCAGAGCATCAAACATGGCTTCTTTGTTTTTCACAAATTGTCTTTATCATCAGACAGCCAAGTTGTTCTTTTATAATACAAGGACACAGACAAAATATTAACTGATAATCTAAACAAAAAGGAGGTGCAATTAAGCAAAGCTGGCATTCCCATTATGAAGCCTTAAAAGTTACAAGTGGCAAGAGGAACAAAACCCTCTGCACATGTTGCTAACATCCTTTTCCTTTCTCAAGTTCATGCCTTTTTCATACATACACAGTCTATATATATATTTATATATGCTGCTAAGATCTCCGAGTCTGAAAAGATGAGATCGAATAAGGTAATGAATTAGCACAGTGAGTTAAAACCATTACAGTTAAAGTCCTTTCTGACACGTCCTTCTTCAACAGCACCATCGTTGGAGTTCTTCTCTCCTTTCACTATCTGAAGCCAACTTTGTCGAAGAAGAAGATTGGTGATTTGAGCCTCTCTCTCTCTGGTGAAGCCATGGATATGAGTATTAGAAGTAGGAATAACTGGAGTAAGAAAAGGTGTGATTTTTAATTATTGGGTATACCTTGGATGATTGTTGGTGAGGTCTGGAATTCTTTGAAAACAGGGCCCTTCATCATACCCTTCGCAAATGATTTCCCCTCGCTCATCTTGGTAACACACTATGCCCTCAGAACGATCTTCGTAAACCTGTTTAGCCAACATTAATTAGCAAAACATCTGTTTCCTTCTGCTAAGACCAGGATAAACATCAAACACAAAAAACATCAAACCTTGTTCTTCATGGATGCTGCGATCCTCACTACCGATGATGATGCCCTTTTGAGTGGGATATAGCTTGGTTTGGAGATGAATTTTTTGTTTGGGCAGTTGAGAAATGATCCATATCTGTGAATTGGGATTTGAATTGAGGAAACAGAGGTAGCAGCCATGAATGTGATTGTCCCGGAAGAAGAATAAAAGTGGTGAGGGATAGGCCCTGCCTATATAGTAAGGCAATGATCTCATCCTTTAATTAATTAGTTTTTGATTATAATGGTAAAGCATTGGTTATGATATTATTATAAAATGCTATAAGTTGAATTATTGAAGGCCTGTGTCTTATCATGATAAAATGTAGTAATATAAATAGTAATGTAGGGCCAAAGTGGCTTATCCCTTACCTTCGTTGCCGGTGAACTCCAAGTCACAGTTCAGGTTTCATCATGCTTATCATTTTGTTGGTTGGTCCATTCACCATTTCACTATGAAATCAATCAATCTCTTGCTCTTCACTTCACACAATAATATACATAATCTCTTATATCAACACATCACTGTAAGACCACATGGCCTTTCAAGTAAGTTATCATGCTTTTAATGAACAAATTTTCAAAACTTTAAGCTACGATCTTCAACCATGATTTCACTAAGTATAATTACAGAGGACCAACGTTACGTCACATCAAACGACTTCACTGATTCATTTTCTAACTTCCTTCTGTTTAAAGCTGTGATCTTGCTTTTATTATATTCACCGGGGTTATTCATCTTAGTTGTTTACTCTTCTTTTAGTTTTCTTTTGTCCGTATTCCCTTATTTTCTAGTATATTTTTTTATAGTTGATCGAACTTCATTGTTATTTTCTTGATGACTTGTTTGTAACAGGGTCTTGTCAAACAAAATAGAGAATTCTATAATTTTGAAGGAAAAACAAACGATCAATTTAAGTTCTTTTTTAAACTAATTAAAACAACAACAAAATTGAAAGAGAACTTTTTGTGGAAACATAAATTGTGTTGCTTTCTTAACTTCACGACAATCTGGATTCAAGAGTCCAAATTCTCATATTATTTTTTTTTTTTTTACCAAATGTTCAAAATATACTAATATTGATATATTAAAATAAATTAATATATTTTAAATAGTTTTTATCTATTCATAGTTACAACATGTGTCACCTTAACCTACTAAAATATTCTAACGACAATTTCTCATATAAAGGTCTAAATCACGTTATTATTCTGTTAATCCATGATAAGACTCAACACTTTGTTTTTATCAAACAAAGTAACCAATCTCATTCAATCTCTATATACGAATATATTAGAAATTTCTTCCACGGAGTAAAAGTATTTTAAGTTAACATTCACACCATACAAATGTTGTAAATGGGTGTTAAAACATAAAAAACCAGAAAATAACCAATAATACTTAATAACATCAAATAGACATTGAAGATACTTTATATATAAATACCTCAACTGAATAGAATCATTGTATCAGGTTCTATCACTTTCATATTTATATTTCACTTTTTTCTTTGAGTATGAAACAGGTCATAATAATGCTTGTAAGGGTAATTTTGTTGGTGTGTTGAATTTGATGTAGCATTAATTAGGGAAAGTAAACCGTGCAAAGCTGAGGTAGGCCAATTCTGATGTTGTTTGTTGGTAAAAGGATTTGGTATGCAGGTCCCGAAGCTCCCTCTTCTTTTTATGAAGCAGTGGGTGAGCAGCAGTAGCACTGTTTCATCATCTTCCGATTCATCCAGTCAACTCAACAGTGCCTTTTCCTTATTCAGTTCAGCGTGCTGCTCCTGTTCTGTTACTCTATCTGACTATCCACTTACTTTCTCATGTCCCACTGTTTCATTTATGGCATAACCAAAGCTCAGACAACACACAATAGGCTTAGGCACTAGTGCCACTAGACTAGTAGCCACTCAGTTACCCCAATAAGCTCAGCTTAATACAGACCCCACTCTTATCTTATGCCTCAGACCAACTAACAATATTTATATACAACATGGTATGAATTTGAATGGTAATGGTACAAGCAGCACCACACACAACTCCACTTAATCTGCAAGCTCAAACTGAGTTTGTTAACTCAACTCCTTTCCAATGCCAAACAACGGTAACTCGGATAGCAGAGAGGTTTCAGCCAGCAGAGATGGAAGCAGCTCTATCACGCACAGGAGACTAGATGCTCCCTCTACCCCTGGCAGACCCATTTTCAGCTTCAACAGTGTTGGCAAATTTTCAAGAAAGAGCTTCCCTTCCAAATGGGACGATGCAGAGAAATGGCTCATCAGCTCCCACCACTCCCCACCTCACGCTATAAAGCTTTCTGAGCCTTCTAACATAAAGGTGCACCCTGACTCTGCCAACTTTCAAGGCTGTGCGTCTTTGGACCACCATGACATAGCCCATGCTTCTGATGGGATCTCTTGCTCCATGCACACTGTGCTAAAAGGTGCTATAAGCATCCTTACTTCTCAACTTTTCCCTTGTTTTTATGCTCATCATTATCATCCTGTCTCTCTTCTCCTTTCTCTTTACAACTCTCAAACTTCTACAATAATAATCTTGTCTAAAACTTGTTTTAAAATCACTTTAGTTTGAAATTACATTTCATGTTTTTTTTTAATGCTACCAATGCTGATAGGATTTGTAGATATTTCCTTTCAAATTTTATTTTAAAACTTGTATAAAACTTGTTTTAAAAAGACTCTTTTTTGGTCTTTAATAGATCTTAGACTAGTTGGGTTTTATGGCTGCAAATCAATTTACTTAGCTAGGAGCTATTACTGATGGTAACTGCATTCTACACTTGAAACTTCCAAAGAAGCTGATACTCTCACTACAAACATATTGATAAAAAAATCTCATCCTTTTGCAATTAAATGATATGATTGAGTTGAAGTTTATAAATTAAACAACTCCTTGACAAACAGTGAAATTTCATTTGCAATGCAGGTGAGTTCACAGACAGCACTGTGCCCATTTTCCCAAATCGGCAATATTCAGAGACAACTGGAGAAGGGCTTTCGTTTGGAGACCCAACTGGGGAGGCAGTGAAAGATGCTTGCAAGGAAGTGGTTCGTAAGGATGTTGGGACGGAGATGACGCCTCTTGGAAGTTGCACAGCTTCAAGATGCCACACCCCATTCAAGAGTTCATCTCCTGCTCGCCATAACACTCCTGCAAGTAAGTCGGGACCATTGTCCTCCGCAAACCACAATAACAAAACCTGCACCGTTGACCTTATTCGGCTGGAGGAGTGTCATTTTGCCAAATTGCAAGTAGGAACACCGTATAATTCGGTAACATCACACTGGAGCTCAAGAGAAGAGGACGAAAAGGAAATGTCAAAGAGCTTGAGACATAATGCTAGCCAGAAAGCTGATTCAGACTGCAGGGTTGCTACGTGGGAACAAGAGGAAAAGACCAAGTCTTGTCTCAGGTAAATAAACGTTGCAGTAGTCAGCTATTGTAGTTTCGTCTGATGTTGTATATTGTATGCCTGTTGAGAAGGACTAAATTTTAGTATGTGCGGCAGGTATCAGAGAGAAGAAGCCAAAATTCAAGCTTGGTTAGACCTCCATAGTGCTAAAGCAGAAGCACAATCAAGGAAGCTTGAGGTACTTAATTGCTGATATTTTCTGATGAATCATGATTAGTTATAGTGACCTGTATTCAACAACAATGCGTGTGGAAACCATCAGTAATAGTTTTCCATACAAAGTTATTCTGCAACTCTTCACCGGGTACAATTGACCAAACCATTTAAGCTCAGGTTTCTTATTCTCCTAAAATAAAATAGTTTCAGGCTTTCAGCACAAGTCATGGCTGTAATTTATAAAATCAGGAAATGCTTTGTACTTAACGTTGTTTTGATTAATTTAATATGAAAAACTGATTTTTCCTGCAGTTGGCCCATCGGCTACTCAATTTTCTTGTTCATGTTTTTTTCATCTGAAATAATAGTAAGTAGTAAGCTTATAGGAATGTACAAATCATCCTTCCTACTTCTTTTTCTTTTTTTTTTTGGCATGCAGCAAGATGTTGACCATTTATATGTCCATAATAATAACCCAAAATGATTAATTTGATAAAATACTGTACATACTAGTTGGCAGCTGCTGGTTAGAACTTTTTATTACAATCAAAAGTGTTTTGCCATGCGTCCAGTTTGCCTTCCTCCTCGATTCAGCCCCGCTCAAGGACGTCATTCTCTATTGTTTTGTTGACCACTCCACACTTCCTCAATGCAATGAATATCCGCATTCATGCTTCCCTCTTTGGTGAAATGAACTATAATCCCATTAGTTTCCTAACATAATATTAGAGAGAAATGTGATTTTCTTTAGAAATTCGTGAGGAACTTGGAACTTATGAGTTGATTTGGCGAGCCACAGTCGTAGCTGCTGCCCTTGATATATTCTCTTCATTGCTGTTCAACTTGAATATAAAACGGATATGAATATTATATTACTTTTTAGAACATGTCGACAATTTGTTTGGACAGACTAAAGGCTACAGTGTGATTGACTTGTGGTATATCTTGCGAGGAATATGTGGGAAGGGGAAACAGAATAATATATGGTTTCTTTTTATCCGTTTCAAAACAGCACACTCTTTCTCAAGGTCGGCCACTTTTTGTTCTCTTCATTATTGTATAACGACTTATGGGAGCGAGTTTGAGTGACCAAAAGTGACGGTTGTAAAAGTAGCACTATTCAACTCATTTATAAAGGCTAAATAGTTCTCAGGTTTTTTGTTCAATTAATTCAGTATTAAACGTGTAGGGTGGTGTGTTATACTTTAACGTGTATGAAATATAATGTACACATTACCTGACAGTTACTTAAATTCAAACAAGGTTAAGAGGCAACGAAACTAAGGAATGTTGTTGAAACAATTGTTTAGGTAAAAATTCAAAAGATGAGATCATCCTTGGAAGAGAAGTTGATGAAGAAGATCGCAGTGGTTCACAGAAAAGCTGAGGAGTGGAAAGCAGCAGCCAGACAGCAGCACTTGGAGCAAATCAAGAAGACCGTTGAACAAGCACAAAAGATTAAGAAGCAGTGTAACCCTCAAGTCTTAGGCCACAACTCATGTGGTTGCTTCCCCTGCAATAACAATCATCACTAAACATAATATAACATTGATCCCTTGTCCTTGCATGGAGTTTACTCCTGAAAATATTTGTTTATCGTTTTACTAAATATTTTCCTCGTCTTCAATGGCTGTAATATTTTCTTAACCAGCCATAGTCTTCCTCTTGGGATGAAAACTTGGAATGGTGTTGCATTTAATGATAAATAGAGGAGACTCGCGTACTGATTCAAAATCCAACGCACAATTACTACAAATTAATACAAGCATAGGAGAGGGAAGCTTGAGTTGATTGAAAACGCACTCCCTCATTATTTTCATCTCTGACCTGTCCTCAATTGAAACAAACTATATTTAGGAGGTGACAATGGAACAAGAAAGAGTGAATAGAAGGTAAAAGAGGACTGAAAGTGAAGGGGATAGAGATGGAAAACTAGAGGCGAAGAGAGAATGGGAAGCCAGTAGAGGGCAACCAGCTTGAACCTGCAATGAAATTGGCAGGAGTGAAGCGCTGAGCCTCAGCAGCACTGGTGATGACCTTAAACCCTTTCCAAGTGACCCTCCTTGAGGTTGCAGCACCAGGCCCAGAGTTCTGATACTCCCCGTAGAACAACGTGTTCAAAGCAAAGTTCCCATTCCACTCGTGCCACCCAGCAGGATCAATGACGTCACTTATGGTTGACTGCATGATGACAGTACGAGAGTACTCCTTCCATGGCCTCCCGAGAAACGTGGGGAAGCTGCTCTTGACAGATTCCAAGTCTTTGGTTGCACCAATCCTGCTTTTCTGAATGACAATGCCGGTGTTTTGGTTGGGGTCAACGCGGCCCTGAGCGGTGACCATGTTCTTCTGCCCAGGATTAGGACGCCTAGCGTGGATGTCGGAGTTCTGGATGACAGCCGCAGAGTTACCGAAGATGAAGTCGACGGAGCCTGCTACGTAGCAACTGATAAAGAATTGGCGGTTGCTGTGGACGTAAAGGGTGTCTTGGTATGCAAGAAAGTCGCACCTGTAGAATGCTGAGAGGTCAGCACCAACTCTGAGAGCAACCGCTTGGTGCTTTGAGGGACCAGCTGTGTTTTGGAAGGTTATGTCTCTTGCCAAGAATCTTTCACCCACCACGGCTGCACTTCCAAACCAAAACCACTTGTTAAATATCTCCGTTCATTTATAGTGCAAGTATTTTAAGTTGAATTTTAAAATTCAATCAAAAATAATGGTTAAATTCAGGTCATCATGTCATTGTTAGAGGTATTGACAATGATTGTAAAATTGAATCGAGTGAAGAGACTAGTCACAGTGTCTACTTTTCTCAAACTGCCATTTTCAAAATTATGGTTGTCATTGTTGGAGGTATAGTCAACGATCGTAAAACTTTAAAGTCACACCTAAATTAGCTGAGTAATAATGATGCAGTGCAAGACAGAGAAGACCGACTTCATCTTCTCACTTTCAAGATCTATGCTTTATTGGTGGGACAGCCTGTTTATTTCTGTCGTGGTACGTTGGAAACTGGATCATCTTCTGACAAACTTATCCACAGTATCTTTCTTCTATTTTTTTTTCTTTTAATTTTCCTTTCTCCATTAATCACACTCATTTCCTTTAAATGACATAAATACGAACGTGATGGAGATACTGTTTACAAAGAGAACGAAAGAGACACCTTTAGCTTTTGAATAGAAAGTATCTTTAGAATAATCATTAGTTTAGCAATGTTCAAAACAAAGTTAAGCAGTCGTTTGGGGGGACCAAGAACAATATGATTGAAAGGCCATTGGGATATGTTAGTATCCGAGAAAAAGGAAAAATGGAGTGATTTGGATAATAATAATAATAGTGTCTGAAGGTAAGCACTGAAGCAGAGTTGAAGCATGTAGCTTTTGTCTTTGACATCTTAATGTGGATGAATTTAGCATGTTAGAAAAGCGGGAACTAAAAGAAAGAAGAGTAATTAAGGAACTGACCAACTGTGGCAGAATTGAAGGTGGTGCTGCCGTCTACAACGTTTCTACTAGCTGTGATGATGGTGTTGGTCCTGCCATCCCCAAGGAACATTATGTTAGTTTTCTTTTTCGGCACATCCACGTTCTCTCTGTACACACCTGCTTTGATCCTGATCACGTATCTCTTACTACTACTCTCAGGAGCCGCAGCCACCGCTGCCGACACCGTCCTGAAGTTCCCGCTGCCGTCCGCGGCCACTACCACGTCAGGACTGACCGTACCCGTCTGCAGAAGGCGGCGGTCGGCGGCAGAAATCCAGTGGGGCCACACGATTTCATGGGGGTCCTCCTCCATGGTTTTCCTGTGGTCGTTTTTGTCGTCGTTGTGCATGGCCATGGCCATGTCGGTGTCAGTGAGGTTCTTTGTCATGGCCAATGCGTTGCTGCACAAGTGCTCGGCGTGCACCTCGCCTGCCTGGAAACGCTTCCTCAGTCTTTTATCGGCCTGGTCGTGAGAGAACCCGTCGAGGCAAGTCTCATGGTTGGTTATGGCCGAACTGATGAGAGTTTTGAGATCCTCGGCGTGGTGCGACAGAGGCTTCTTGGAGGGGTAGTCTTTGAGTTCATCTATGGCCTTGTGGAGCTCGTCCAAGGTCTCGTCAATGGTTTCCAAGCAATCGTGGAGGGCCGTTTTCTGCCTCTTGGTCAGGCCCTTTACGTTTAAGAGCTTCTGCACGGCAAAGTAATTCCGCTCAACGACTCCAGCGGTTATGTTCAGCGTCTGCTCTATCACGTTCTTGTGGGTGGAAATTTTGTCGGCCAGGCCGGGTTCAGAGGCTATGCTTGAGAAGCACAACTCCGGGTACAGGGTGCTGCTGCAGGCACTTTTGATGATGGCGTGAGACGAACTGGAGGAGGAGGCATTGTCGCCGGAGTTCTTGCGAGAGCTGACTCCGGCGACGACGGCGAGGGCGACAAGAAGAGTGGCAGCGACAGCAAACAAGAGTTTGGTCTTGGTCTTGGTCTTGGTGAGGGCATCCGAAATAGCGGGAAGAGCTGTTTTTATTCGGTTGGTCATGGATCCCAGTTTTCAACTTACTCCGAGGAAAGGAAAGTTACGAAAGAGATAATAATTGTTGTGTTTTGTTTTGGAGAGGCTGAGAAATTATAGGATAGGAGTTAGTGTGGCCTGTTGGAGAAGCTTGCACATGACAGAACAGCATGGAAGATAATGCTAGGTGGTCCTAATTTGCTTTGGCGTGGCCTGTGGGGTTCTCAAAATAAATTTCTACTGCATAAATTCAAGTTCTTGAGCCTCTTTTGTCTTCATCCCCCCAATAATTCGCAAATTTGAAAAACGTGTTTTATGTACCATTGTTCCCAGTCAAAGTGGTAACATGCAGTATTAACTATCATGACAGTTAGCAAATATGCTGCTTATGGCTAGTTTCTGAAAACTATGTTACATTCAAGTTTCATTCATTAAAACAAATCAAATTTAAGGTTTGTGTTTGATGTCCACCTTTCAATTTAGGCAAACTTGTATTCAAGCTGTCTGAGTTATTTTTTGCTCTGTTTAGATGAGCCAAGTGAGAGGCAAACTTGTGACTTAGTGTTATGTGAATGACAAAAGGACAAAAGTTTGAGTTAGAGGAACCAAAAGGCTAGCATCATTCAACTTATTATATGTTTTGCTGCTTCTGTTATTTAACTATGATTAACAGTAACTATATATGTGCAAGGCCTTTCTGTCATACTTCTAATCTAAAACCATCATATACTGTTTTTTCTGTGCTAGAGGCTTCAACATATCATGAACCTGAATACGTGTTGCTGTAAGGATGTGATGGTATAAGAATATCAGTATTTTTGTTTTTTGAAATATAATTTTTGTGGATTTAATCCCTACAGAATTTGTTCCTAGATTATAAATAGTTAGGAATTTGAAATCTGCAAGAAACTTTTGTTAAAGATATCTCCTGAAAACAAACAACAATCTTTTACTTCAAATTTAATTTTCGAAGGTAAGTTTTCCGGCAAAATTTAAATCCGCATGTAATTTCATTAGTTAATATATTATATCTGAGTATATATTATTTTATTCTTGAATAATGATAAATACTATTAAATAATATATTATAAAAAAACTAAATTATAATGTATCATTTTTACTAATAAATATTTTAACTTCAAATTGTATTAGTATTAGAGCGGTTTTCTTCTATGTATAACTGATGCAATTAATTTAATGAGATCATTGTAATTAATTGAAAAACAAATATTTTAAATAACACTTTTTAATTTTCATGGGAAAATTTGTGAGAAAATTTGAAAATACACAGTAAATCATTAAATCCAAACAAACATAAATATATTAAAATATTACCTGTGAATTTTTATCCACAACAAAATACACAGAAAATAAATTCCCACAGATTGCTTTTTTTTTCATAGGAAAATCCGCAAATAGGTGGGTTAGTGTTTGGCGAACTCCAAATATTAACACTATGATCACCACATACAAAATTTACTTACTTCTAGAAGAAAAAAAATTAGATTACACAATTTAAAAATTGCCTCTTATTTTAGAAAAAAAAAATAATAATCTAAAAGGTAAATTAAATTTCGTTTGTGGTTATTTAGATATTTAGACATTTTCCTAAACTATGATTATTTGAATGAGAAAATTTAAAAATTTAAAATTAACAATATTTTGTTTGTGGTTAATTTAAGAAGTAAAAAAAAAAAAAAGGCTTGGCGTCGAAGAGATGACAGTAGTACTAGGTTTGGGTAAAGGGGGTTTATAACGGTGCGTTTCAAATTGTGAGTTATGCTTCTTCATACTTGATTTCATACTCTCCGTCGCGCGCCACCGAGAGAAGCAGAAGCGGAAGCAGCAGCAGCGCCGTGCGCCCAACCACAACCACAACCACAACCTCAACCTCAACGTAATGCTCTCTCTCTGTCTCCCCCTTCTCTCTCTCTGTAGTTAACAATAATGGTTATTTGATTCAATTTTAACACTAAGAGTTACAGTGACAGGGTGCTTATGGTATCTGTTGGTTCAAAAGCATTGGTGTCAAGGAGCTCAATGGGCGACTACGATCATGAATCCCTCAAGCAAGCCAAAAGTAAGAGGAGAAAGCATAAGAAAGGGGGAGCCGCTCATGAATCTGATTCCAATCCCAAACACTCAAACACAAACTCCAACACCTTCACTTCCCCGCCTCAACTATCCCGTGTTAGGTACCTAATAACTATTCTTCTCAGTTCTTTCTCCTCCCTTCAACTAATTCATTTTTTTTTTATTTACGTTATGTTTTGTAGGAAGCAGCTTGACCCCGAAACTACCCAATACTTCTCAGAAATTGCTAATCTTTTTGAAACTGAGGGGGTAGAATTGGAGGAACGTTCCCTTATATGTGCTAATGCGCTCCAAGAAACCAAGGGGAAAGAATTCGAAATAGCAACCGATTATATTGTTAGCCACATATTGGAGACCATCCTCCAGGGTTGTGATGTTGACCACCTTTGCGATTTCCTTCACTCTTCTGCTAAGGACTTCCCCCATATTGCAATGGATAGATCCGGTTCTCATGTTGCTGAGACCGCCATCAAGTCTTTAGCCGTTCATCTCGAAGACGATGAGGCTCGCCCTCTGGTTGAGGAGGCTTTAACCATCATATGCAAGGTGGAATGCATTTCATACTAGTTGAATTCTGTAAATCAATGTTTATATTGCTTGCCACTTACTGGTCCTCAACTTTATTTCTGCTTTAATGTTTTCAAACTATGCATGTAAGCATGAGTTTTAACCAGCAAAGGTAGTTGATGTTGGCAAAAAAATTAATCTAGTCAGGCAGTGTCTAGATATAGTCAGAGAAATAAAATGTTAATTGTGGGAAGGGAAGAGGAAGACATGGCCAGGAAGGATGTTCTTCTGCTTTAAATGTGATTTCTCATACGTATACATGTCATTTGGCAGGTGATTGCAGCAAATTCTGTTGATGTAATGTGTAACTGCTATGGTTCTCACGTGCTTCGGACTCTTCTCTGCCTTTGTAGAGGAGTACCATTAGATAGGTCTGGATACTATTTATCAAAATCGACTACCCTATTAGCAGAGCGGTTGAATTCAAAGGAGTTTTCAAAGAAAGACGATGCAACAAATTTTCAGCCTGGATTTCCAAATTTACTGAAAGTACTTGTCTCAGATATGTTAAAGCATGCTAAGAAATGTATTAAGACACTACAAGTTGACCAATTCAGTAGTTTGGTTTTCCAGGTATCATTTCCATCTCCCTCTCTTTCCTATATAGTCTTGCATTAAATGAATATTTGTATTCCTTCATGCTTGGCCTTTAGTATTTACTATTAGATTATGGGCCATCTATTGTTATTCAATGAGGTTCTCTGTAAAGTCAATTTTAATTTTCTTGCTTTGGTTGATGCCGAGGGCATGTATAGGTTTTTTATATTGTCTTAGCCTCTAGAGTTTTGTAATTCCATTCCATAGTGAGTTGATATTACGATGGAGGTTTTGCGAGATATAGCCTTCGTCTCACTAATTTCTTAGGATCTGCTTTCTTTAGAACTTTATCATACTCTACAGAGATTATTAAATTCATTCTTAACTTTATTAGAATACCTCTTGGGTATAAACATTTTCTGTGGTGCCATTATGTGCTTATGGTTAATTGTACTTTTTGCTTCTCTATTTTATTCCTCTCATCTCAATGGGGTTTCTTTGATTAATGGCAGACAATGCTGAGGGTCTTGGCAGGCGACGATGAAGAGTTGTTACATGTGATTCCTTTCCTTCTTGGCTGCAAGGATAAGAATAATGCAGAGGGCAATTTTATAGACGCTAAAGTAGTAGCAGATCTCAAGAATTTATTAAAAGAATCTAAATTTAGCCATCTAATGGAGGTGAGTATCATATAGATGAAAAAAAAACTATATAATTAGCTACAGTAATGCAGGAGCTTTTGAAAAATACGAACAGAAGTTCAACAGAAACTACATTAGCCAGTTCTTCTTTTAAAGATGTTTATAAAAAAGTCTCACTTTCCTTTCGTACTTTCCATAGTAAATGTGAATTTTAGTATATAATCAAACAAACATCATATACCTACCATCACGGTAACCTTTCCACAGGTACAATCTCAACAACTTTAATTAGTCCCTAAATAATTTATCTCTTTGCTGACAGTGAACATTGGGCATGTTATGCATGTGAATTGTTTTGTGATAGTTTAAACAGCCTCATAGGACATATTTTCATCTGGCATTATATACTTAACCATTTTATGCCTGTGCATTTTTTTATGAAGGCAGCAACTTTTTTTTTTTTTTTTATGGAGACATTGTGATTTTTTTTTTCTACAGATTCTGGGGCAATAAAACTTTGTAAATCTTTTTCAGGTCGTTTTGGAAGTATCTCCTGAGGCCTTGTTCAATGAATTATTCAATAAAGTATTCAGGAATTACTTGTTTGAGTTATCTTCTCACCAACATGGGAACTTTGTTGTCCAAGCATTAATTTCTTATGCAAGCAATCAAGATCTGGTATTGTGCCCACTTGCCTTTCTGCTTTACAATACTGAACATTTTCTACATTTTTAAGGGTGACCAATTAATTTTATCTTCTTTAAGATTGGTTGCAGAATGTTGCATGTATGGCCTTTGTCTCATGCATTTTCTTTTATTTGTGTTATAATTTTCTCTTTGCAAAATTTTTCCCGTGTTTGTTGTGACTTTTTATTGTTTGGTAGATGGAGTTGATTTGGGAAGAACTTGGGCCAAATTTGGAGGATCTCTTCAAAATGGGAAGGTCAGGAGTTGTTGCTTCACTTGTTGCTGCCAGTGAAAGGCTTCATGTTAACGAACACAAGGTTTGCACTTTGGTTGCATTGTCTATAATATGCAGATCTGTATGTTCTTGTGTATTCGAGATTCTTAATTTATTGCTTCTAAAACCTAACTTCATGTCTACAATTATTTTTTTAAAATTGAAAAGTAAATGGGGTTACTTGCATTTCAGAAGTTATTTTTACCTTGTTTTTGTTTTTTGTCCTTGCGAAAACTTTAATGACCTATTTTTTAACTTTGGGGCAGTGCTGTGAAGTCCTTGCTGAAGCGGTATGCCCAGTGGATGATTCTCCAAAAGGGATTGTTCCACGACTCATGTTTCTTGACAGTTGTTTCACATATGACGATAAGTCCAACTGGAGCTGGCAAAGTGGTGCTAGAATGAATGTCATGGGTTCTCTGATCTTACAGACAGTATTCCGGTTTAGAAGTGTAAGTGAATTACTTGAAAATTGATGTCTTAGCTACTTTCTTTCTGGTTTTGTTAGCCAAAGCTATGAGACGAAGCATTTTTGTTGAAATTCTTTAAAATTAAGAACAGATCTGCCATTTGTTGTTCCTACAGAAATATTTTCATCCCTTGTCATAAATAATGAAAATCATGATGAATTTAAGTGTTGTTGTTGTGCCTTCTTTGATTCTTAGATATTAAAGATCTCCTTGTTTAGAGTCATTTTTTTTTTCTGCTGTATTTTTTGAGATAGTAATGAGCAGTCTGACATATGATAGTATGGTGAACTTTTTATAGTATTGTTGATGATCGAATGAGAAGAAAGAAAACAGGGAGGGCTGGATGAGAGAAAACATGAATACTGATGCATTCTTCTGTTTTTTGGTTGAAGAGGAAACATAAAAGGAGAGGAAAGTTGACCTCTACAGTCAAAAGTTCAAACTTTTCTTTCCTTCTATTTTCTAAATTCAAATTTTAATTTTCTTCTCACTTTCTTTCCTTTGTACCGAACAGAGAATTACTGTTGGAGTTCATGGAAGCACTATGCCATAAATTGTTCATTGTTAATCATTGTTATTTTATTTGAGCCTGCTAGTTCTATATGGTGTTTACATTAAATAGGTTATTGATATGTTCAATTCCATTATTCCACATTATATTTTCATAGGAATATATACAACCTTATATCAAAAGTATAACTTCCATGGAGGCAACTCATGTTCTTGAAGCAGTGGGAGATTCAAGAGGATCACATGTTATTGAGGCTTTTCTAAGTTCAGGAGCTTCTGGGAAACTGAAGCGCAGATTGATTACCAAGTATATCTTTCAGCTATACATCTACCATTTATTTTCTCTAGGAATTTCTTATTTCTGCTGCAGGGCTTAATGTCATAAACAAGATTTTTAGATTATGTTTTCTATTTTATTTTATTCATAGCTAGAGATTTACCTTTTGTGGTGTAGGATGATTTAGATAATGCTTTCTTTTGACTAACACTATATGGATTGAAATATCTATTGAGATACTTTTAAATTGAGGTTGTTTTAAATTCCAAAATTGTAACTTAGTGACTCTAGTTCCCAAAGCCTAAGTTTTGGAGGGGTTATGTATTTTCCCCAGTCCAATGTACCTTTAATTTTTTTTTTCGTACTTCATGTTGAAATTATTAATAATCTGTGTTTAATGGATTTGAAAATTGCTACTTTATTGTCTTTATATTTTCCCTTTTTTGTCTTTCATAACTTATAACTTATTTTGCAGATTGCAAGGACATTTTGGGGAGGTCGCACTCAACTCATCTGGTGCTTTTACCGTTGATAAGTGCTTCACGGCCAGTAATCTGTCCCTAAGAGAGACTATAGTGTCCGAGGTGTTAGCTGTGCGAAGTGATCTTTCCAAGACAAAGCAGGGCTCTTATCTATTAAGGAAACTAGATATTGACGGGTATGCTGGTTGCTATTTAGTTAATTATAAAATTTTCAGATTATTACTTTCAATTGAGAGCGTATTTTTTAACTTCTCGATTTTAGAAGTTTATTGAAGTTTAACCTTCACGATTGATACCTGCTTTATTACAACAGATTTGCTGCGAATCCTGATCATTGGAGGTCAAAACAAGCATCCAAAGAATCTACTTACAAAGATTTTTACTCTATGTTTGGTTCGAACGATACAAAGTTGATGAAAAACGATTCCTTTCTTATAGACACCTCGAATAACAAATCTAATCCAAACACTGTAAAGGAAATGAGGAAAGAAATTGACCAATCTCTAGGTTCTGGTGCACCTTTTTTGAGCTTCCAAAAGAAAAACCCAAAGAAAGAAAAACACAAAAATAAGAGAAATGCTTATATTAGTGGAGATGATGATGAGTCTAATAGAAAAAAGAGGTCTAAAAAGGAAAAGGTTGAAAGTGGGTTTGATACTGCTGCTACTGCAGCAAGCGGGAAGACAGTGAAGAAACGACGAAGAGATGGTGATCTTTCCGAGGCTTCTCTAAAGAAAGTGAAGGCATAGAATGCGTAGAGTTAAAGACAATTTTTTCCTCTCAAAGACGAAGTTATTTTAAAGAGAATGATGGTGTTAAGCAGGTCAGCAGAATCCCCAAGATTTAATGCTTGAAGATTTGTATGATTTCTTCTTTGCTAGTAATTTTGTATCATTTTACTATTTCACATAGAATGTCACTGGAAAATTGAATTAACAAAGGTAGTTACTGCAAAATATTTTTTTTTTCCTCCAATGATTTGCTTGACGCCCCTCACCCAATATACCGATATTTGCTGGACTTATATGTTTGCGGTACAAACCTTGACATCGTTCCTCGTTTCTAGAATACGAAAATTATAGATTTTTAGGTGTATCAGAACTCAACAACTTTGGTTAGCAAAACTGTAAAATTCAATGTAAATTGCAATACATACAAACATTAGGACTTGGCAATTTGAAGGTAAGATACAAGTATACACAAACAGTTATTTTTGTCGCAGTTGAAACAAAACTAAAGAAATAAAGATTGTTCTGTCAACCATATGTTGGAGGATTGAACCTGCGAAAGAAATATGTTTTTTTCTTGTCAGTCACGGGGTAGCTACGTATAATGGAAAGGCTAGAAACTGTAAATAGTAAGAGTTACTTGTTTTGTGTCGGATTCGATTTGCTTGGAGGTATCCTTCGGAAACTGGAAGCGAACTGCTTAGAAAGATTCTTCCTATGAGCGTAACGATAAGATGAAGTCTTGCTTGATGGCCAAGAGTGCACTTGTAGTGTTGGGAAAACCTCAGCTCCGGCTCTGGTTGACCGGGTTAATAATAGCAGTGACAGTGTGAGAGCAAGAGCAGCGAGTGCTGGGGACCAACTCTTCATGGTAGTGGAAGGAGATTCTTGGTTCTTATTGTAGCGATGCTGGAAGCATAATGAGTGAAATGTGAATTATATGAGTCTCGATTCATTTTTTATTAATGTCAGAAATGCAAAGGATATTGGATCCGATGCCATTTTAGGTACATGTGGGATCATGTGCTTGGCTTTTGACTGCTGCTGCATCCGGCCTTGTCCGGACTTTGGATTTGGTGAAAATGAAGACAGAAATTTCAGAGAGGTCATGTGATAAGCCACGTGATTGTACTATATCTTTGAGTTTGAACTTTCTTGGAGATGATATTTTTCATAGATACTGAATAATAATTAGACAATAACCTGAGAAATCAGCAAAACCAAAACGGTTCCTGCTTTTCGCTAATTTGAATGAAAGGCAAACTTTATTGACTGTTTCAAAGAGCTTTCCAGCTTGGCCATGAGGACAGCAGTCACACCGTAGCAGTGCTGCTTCATTCTTCAAATAATATTTTACTCATTATTTTTTTAATTTCAATGATGCTCACGTGGGTAACTGGTTGCACCATTTTATAAAGTTAATACTGAGATATTATTAGTTTAATGGGTTATCAATCATAATTGATCCAATCAAACTCTTTTGTATTATCCCAATCACTTCAAAATTATTTTTACAGTGAAGACACAAGTTCGTGAAGCCTACTGATTAATAAAACGATAATATTTCGTGGTAGTTGATGGTAGGGCACCCGATACGAAATTCATTTATTTTCTATAATAATTTCTTTTTGAAAATCCGTTTAATGCTACTTATTTAGATATTTCAATTTTCTAGTGTATTTTGTACTTTTTGTTATTTATGTAGAAAATACAAATATCTAAATAATATTTTGCATATTCCTCATAGAGTTATTGAAGATTTAAACAAACACGTTTGGAGGAAGCAAAGAGAAACGTAAATGAAGCAAAAGTGAAAAGTCAGTCAATGCAGACGAGAATTGGAGAAAGTTAAAAGGAGGAGAAAGATGGAAAAGTAACGTGAGAGCTAGATGGTTGAATGGTTCAACCTTCAAGCCATTATTAGATTTGACTAGTTGTCAAAAACTTTCAAAACTTACAGCAGCTCATAAATTCAAATCCAGTTATCATTGTTATACCACAATAGCATATGTTTATGTTTCGTCATTTTCAGTCTACTGTTATAGTAATTATAATAATACATTATTAAACGGTGCACATATTTTGTCCTTTACATCTTCTCCATGCTCTGTTCAATTTCGGATGAAAATTTCAAAAGATGTAACATATTACAGAGAACAGCTTACTTCTAACTTCTTCTAGAAGTTTTTTTTTTTCATGAATTAAAGTTAATTCAGAAAGTATTAGATTACATGCGCCACTGAGTCCATGTTTTTCAAAGTAAACTAGAATGAATATTCTGCAAAAGATTTTTCAGTCAGCACATGATGGCCACATAACCAATGACATCATCAGTAATGTAAGAAAGTCTTATCTACCTTTCTCTCTTTTAAAATCAACCACCCTTTTTCTTACTAAAAAAAATCTACCAGTTCATACTATCAACAGCCATGCACATTGACAGTTTAAAAAGTTTGACACAAGACCACCAGCTTTATTCATATTTGTTGCTAATATAGTTACAGTGTGTACTTTTGTTTATTATCAGAAAGATTCAGCAGAACAAAAGCTCTGAATTACAGAAGATTTCCAATGCTTGCAAGTATTGGTGAGACAAATCAATCCTATGTTGTATCCCTTCCACTTCACATCATATTGAAGAAAATAATCTCCAATAAAAGGAAGAGGGTCATTCTATTGTATAGCTAGAAGTCGAAACCTATACTATATACAACAAAGACACTTCAAACAATTACTCTCCTCAGCCATTATATGCACACGTATTGATAACAGCTACCATATCTACGAGAGCTCTGACCTCTCTCTCAAGAACAAGAACAGAAAATTTCACTCACAACTTCCTACCTCGAAGCTGAATATGCACATTAAATAAAAAAAAAAAAATAATGAATAGAACTCAAATAATTCCTAACTCAGCTGTGTCCCTCCCCCTGAATTAGCTGCTTGTTCTACATCTACAGAAGTAGGACTCCAAGGATTTTTTCTGTCTCTGCTCAAAAGCCTCTTCAATGATCTCAGTCTTCCCGTCATTGGCGATTTCAAGTCATCTTCAGCAAACCTGCTTGCAGAAGGCGACAAAGAAGTCGAAGTGATATCACTTGGTATGTCAATAACCAAGGTTCCGCCATGTCTATTACTGATGTTACTATCATCATCATTGCAAGTAGCAGCGGAAGAGGATGAGGAGGGGCAAGGTGGCTGAGAAGCACCTTCCTCCAAAGAACCACCACCAGTAGAAGTTATTTGGTTGTGATCCCCCCAAACCAAGACGTTAGTGGGAAAAGTCGGAGACTCTGATTCTGAGTTCTGTGCACTGTTATTTTCATCGGATTGTACAGCAACAGAGTTCCTGCAAAGAGGGCAGGTAGAATGGGATTGGAACCACATGTCAATACAATCAACGTGAAACCCATGATTGCATTTAGGCAAAAGCCTGGCCTTTTCTCCTTCCACCACCTCCGAGAGACAAACCGCACATTCCAAACCCTCCTTTAAGTCTTGGGCTTGGAATACCAACACGGGTATGGAGTTCAGAACGGAGGGATCCAGTCCCCTTCGAAGACCACCCTCTTGACCGGAGGAAAACACAAAGCGGCGGCGGCGCCGTGATTGGGGAGCAGGCTCGCGCCACCAGAAGTTTCTTGTGAAGAGATGAACGCCGAGAGCAATTACAACAAGGAAGAAGAAGATTATTATAACGATTATCATTATCTTTCCGATTAACGCAACGGCGGGGGATTCACCCAGAGTGTCAGTTTGCTCACTCATAATGCCCTCTCTTCTCAAAGCACAGAAGAAAAGAAATTTGAAAGGGTTTGGAAGGGTGAACGAGAGTGAGAAGGGTCGGAGTTAAAATAGATTCATGGGAATGAGATTGCGAAGAAATGAGGTTGGAGAGAAGAACCTCCACAATGGACTTCA
Source organism: Vigna radiata var. radiata (assembly GCF_000741045.1). Taxonomy (NCBI): domain Eukaryota; kingdom Viridiplantae; phylum Streptophyta; class Magnoliopsida; order Fabales; family Fabaceae; genus Vigna; species Vigna radiata. The sequence goes on from NC_028355.1 coordinate 251,678, forward strand.
AAATGAAAACAACCTTTGACGACCAGGGCGTTGAATGGTCTAAGTTGAACTTGGGGTTGACCCACACATTCACATAAAAATGAAGATAATCTTAATCAGTATTGAACAAGAAGAAGATTCAAGATTAAATATTGAAGATGGTTTAGTTTGGATTGGTTTCCTTACCCTCCACGTCTCTGCCATCTCTCTCTCTCTTCTTATTCGTACATCCTGTTTAAAACCGAAACATCAGCCGCAGCCTCTGTATCTGTACCACTCAACTCCAGCAACTCACCTTTTAACTTTTGACCATTCCGATGATTTAACTCAAACACGCTCCATTCGCATAATTCAATTCAACCAACAATTATCTTAGAAAGCGAAATGTAAACTACTAACAAATACGCTCTTTTTATTGTATAATAAAATTATAAAATAAAACTTCCAACTGCAGCATCAGAAATTTCGAGTGAATTGCTGTTCCAGGGCAGGGCATCTCAAAATTATGTGTGACGCTGTCGCTGTTGTCATGCCACGGCAAACAAAATAAATTTTGATTTTTGTTCTACCACATGCAATAATTATAGTATAAATACTTTTTTTTTAAATATCTTTTAAAAACAAAACCACGACAGACAGAAAATACTCCAAAGTGGAGCTGAACCCATACACCGGAAACATTTTTCAAGAAATTCATGCAACTTGTACTTCTTTCAGTTTTCGGATGTGCTCATATTGCCTCTCTTGACCATAAAATTGACAATAATAAATCTTTTCTGTTCGAAATTACAACGACAAGAATTTATGTAACAAAACCTTTGCATTTGTAAGTGTCTAAATATTACATGATTATGTCATAAAGCCTTTGTTTTTATTAAGGTGAAATAGCTTGATTTAGTTTTTATTGACAGAGGAAGAGGCCATTGCTGTGCATGAGTATGACATGACTGGATGGAGTAGTTTTGCAGACACCGTGACGCCAAATTCGATGTTAAATGACTGGAATCCCGGTTCTAATCAAGTGAGGGTAGTTGCTTGTTAGAGAATTAGAAATTGACTGAAAAAGCTTGTCCACGAAAGAAAACCGTACTTTTTCTTGCAGTTGGTGGATCCAAATCCAGCTGTTACTGGAAATGAATATCAATGTCCCTCTATACGTACAAACAAACACGTCTTGTTGATACGGTCGCCGACACTCTAACCATTAAGCATGCACTCCCACCATCACATCACTTTTCAGTATTTCTTCAGTTCATTGAATCTCGATCATATAACTTCAGAGGTTAACATGTAGTTTCAAAAACAAGAACTATGCTCAAACGTTTCCTTTTTAGTACAAATCTTTAAATAACTAAATAGTATATGTGAGGAATAAATCTAAATCACATACATGTATTAGAAATTACATACGGAGTTTATAGCAGTATGGAGCTGATCTGCATATATTAGAAATTACATATCATTGATGGAAAGGGGTGGACAGAGAGACAGCGTTAATGAAGCAAGGGGAAACACTCACGATTGGTAACGGGAGGACGCAGTATGTAAAGAAGAACAATGAATATATCAGAGAAACTGCGGAAGAAACGAAGGAGAGAGTTTGTAAAAAGTTGGGGGTGGCTGTGATGGTTGTCGTGGAGAGTGATATTGTTTCTGCAGAGAGGGCAGGTAGAATGGTTGTGGAACCATGGAGCAATACAATGAAGGTGAAAACGGTGGTGGCATCCCGGCAAGGTCCGTATCTTCCCTCCATCAGAGATTTGGCACAGACACACTGCACAACAATCTCCTTCACTCTTCTTCCCTCCATCACCATAATTTCTGCTATTGCTACGGATTTTCAGAACAAGTGAAAAGGCTGTAACAGTGAGTATGAAGACCAGGATGGTCATCATGTTGTCTCTTCTCTTCTTTCACTCTTGAGCAAGCAACCTTCCTTCATTTTATTGATATAGCCACTCAGACACCAGCGCCTGCAATGTATGCATGCCGGCTTTCAATAGTATGTTCCTTTGTCTTAGTGCTACTGGCCGATTCTAATCAGCTTTATGTTTACAATATTGGTGTCAGAAATCAGAAAACAAAAATCAATATCTCATTCAAATTTTCTTTAATTAACATTTTCAATTTCATCTTTGTGAAAAATTTGGACTCATAATAAATATATTTTATTTTCACCTAATTGTTTTATTTTTAAGATCATATCTATATAATTTATCAGGCACTCTTCCTTCTTTCTTTAATCTCCTCCAACTTACCAAAATGTGAAACTAACCATATGCAATCAGTATGGAGCGCTTTTATTAGTTTACTGCATAAGTGGTTCAAAAGATAGTACAAAAATAAATTAAAAAAAAAAGTTGGAAAAGCAGATAGCCAACCAAACCAATTTTTTTTTAATTAATGTTATTTTGAAAGCGAAGTGCACGAATTAGAAATGACGCGAGGCCCAAAATGGATGGGTTTGGAGTGAGGCCCAACGAGGAAGCCCAACCCGGAGTGTTTGACATTTCACAATTTACATGTATTGTATGTACTATCTTAACCGATTGGTTCCATTATCCTATTTCAATTTGTGGTGTGCGAGCGAACAAGCTTCTTCAGAGCTGCTACTTCTTCTGCTTCTTCCTCCAAGAAAAGGAGAGGAGATGCGCTTTACGTTTGCCTGAATTGCACGCACTCTCCGAGCTTCCATGCCTTTGTTTGGTAACTTTACGTTTCTTTCTAATCTGCACGATTCATAGGATGATTAAATATTGTTAATTTGGCTTCTGCTTCGTTTTGAGCAGAGATTACGAATGCGCAACTATCCTTCCGTTATTCTCTGACGTTGAAGGCCCCAATGCCGTACCATGCGCCCAGAGGCTCCTGGATTTGCCTGGACAGCCTTAGGAATAGAAAGGATGCTAAGCTGAATGTGATTAAGGCTGTTGCCACCTTCGAACCTAACACTGTTGCTGCAAAACCACACTCCAACCACTTGGATGTAGTTCCTCTAACCCCTCCTTCCTTTGACCTTCAATTTTCCGACCAAGAAACCCAACAACCTCAACCCGATGACAGGGAGCGGTTGAGAAGAATGAGGATATCCAAAGCTAATAAAGGAAATACGCCCTGGAACAAAGGAAGAAAGCACTCTCCTGGTATGCTGTTCTTCCCATCCCCACCCTACTTTATTTTCTTTTCCTTTCTTTCATTCTCTTCCAACATTCATCTTATCTAATTCTCACTTATCTGTGCCACCACCAGAGACTTTACGCAAAATCAAAGAAAGAACAAGGCTCGCGATGCAGAACCCTAAGGTGATGTCATGTAAGAATATTCTTATGTCTTTTTTCAACGACAATTTTCGTATTAATTAATAACACAACATCCAATCCATCTTAATTCTCTTCACCTCGAGTGTCTCACTATTTCAAAGCAAAGCTCACAATGTCTAATGTTTCTAATTTTTTAACCTCTCTCTCCTTCGGCTAGCTGTTTCTTAGAGTCGCATTTTATCATGATTAGTAGGAAATTAGGATGTGAAGTGATATTTTGAATATTTGCTCATGTAACATTTGTATATTGATTTCCTTAATAACATTTGGTAATGCAGATCAAAATGAAGCTCAGTAAGCTTGGCCACTCACAAACGTAAGCATATGCCTAATGCCTTTCCATTTTTGTTGCTGTTACCAGTAAATACTGCTTCTCACGTTGATAAAAATGAATGCTGCTCTGCTTCTTTGTTACTAATATAGATATATGCCTTCTTCATTGATTGCACAGCACAGAAACAAGAATGAAGATTGGTGCTGGAGTGAGAAGGCGATGGGAAGAGAGGCGTGAAAAGAAGAAGGCAGCGGAGTCTTGCTGCTTTGAGTGGAAAAATTTAATTGCAGAAGCTTCTAGGAAAGGCTTTGTTGGTCAGGAAGAGCTGCAGTGGAATTCTTATGAAACCTTGGATGAACAGCTGAAGCAGGAGTGGTTGATGAGTGTTGACCAAAGGAAACAAATGATAAAGACATCAGGTGGCAAAAGAGCACCCAAGTCCCCTGAGCAGAGAAGGAAAATTGCAGAAGCCATTAGTGCGAAATGGGCTGATCCTGTAAGTCTGTATGCTAAATACATTGAGGTTGGGTAATTAATTGCTGTACTGCCACTGAATATTCCCTAGATCTTTCACCTCTCTTACGCTCTAGTTGATTCTCGTAAAAGTTTTATCTCATGGACACTAATGACACTTGTGTCTAGCACTTTTGCTCTATCTAAAAAGTGGACGTTGATATGTACGTGTTTGCTCTATCCTTGATGTGGACTTTGACTTGCATTATACATATGTTTGAATAACTTGTCACCCCAAATGTGGTAGATAAGTCTACTCAAAATTTTGTACTCTAACAAATAAAGCTTTGTCAAAGTACTCAGGCTGATTTGGGAGCAAATTCTTTTTTACTATTTTTCCCTCTAAAAGAGCAATTTATTTTTCTGTTAATCAGGAATACCGTCAAAGAGTTTATTCTGCATTGTCCAAGTATCATGGCACTGAAGTTGGAGCTGAAAGGAAAACTAGAAGAAGGCCAAAAGATGATACCCAACCTACCAAGAAGAAACCTACAAAAAAAAGAGACACTGTTACTAGTGCTCATGTTAAGAATGACTCAAAAACCCATAAGCCCATCCTGTTGAAAAAAAGTAAATCCCCAGCGTACAAGGATCCTTTGGTGAATTCTAAGCTTGAAATGATAAAGAATATTAGAGCACAGAGAGCTGTTTCGGAAACCACACAAATTCAAGCCATTGAACGAGCAAGGTAAACCCATTTTCTACTTGCAAGGATCAGTCTAGAAGATTATATTATTTTCAATGTAAATAATCTCAACACCCCC